>NW_004444056.1:1831369-1865018 GCF_000243295.1 Trichechus manatus latirostris | reverse complement strand
TAAAAAAAAAAAAAAAAAAGACTCCAGAGGTGATTTAAGATGCTAAGTTAAAGATCACAACTACTCATTTCTTCTTTCCCTTTTCTCTCTTGTACTGATTTTAGCCACTTACTTGCCAGCTGCATTTTTCCCACAACGTTACTGTATTCAAGTTTTCACATTAATAAAAGCTTGTTCCACATACAGGGCATATGAGGTCAACTGATCAACTGATCAGAAAGCTGACAGCAAGAAAACAGGATGGCTAATCCATGAAATGGCACCAGGATAGTTCACCCAGAGGGATTCTTTCCTCCAACAGGAAAGAAGTTAGAAAGATGTTCCAAAATGAAGAACAGGGCTGATCTTGGAGGGTGGTGTGCATTCATTCACTCAAATAATATTTATTAAACACCTACAGAAGAGGCGGGGCCAAGATGGCAGAGTAGTCAGACACTTCTGGTGTTCCCTTTCACAACGAAGATCCAAATAAACAAGTGAATTGATTACATATGACAATCTAGGAGCCTGAACATCAAAGGCAAAGTTGAGGAACCACACTGAGTGGCAGGGGGAGGGAGAGATGGCTCAGAAGCAGTGAGGAGTTGCCAGACCTGACCCGGTGAGAGCCTGAGCCCTTCAGCCCGAATCAGCTCAGGGGTGAGGGATGAAGCAGGCAAGCAGCAGTGCTTGGGAGACATTTTCTGCACTGGGAGAGACCCAGTGGCAGAGAGTATACTTGGCCATCCAGAACCAGCGAGAAGCAGCCCTAGATCGACGAAAGATAAGTACTTGTGTCTGTCCGGCTTACCACACAGATCAAAAACACCACCCTTAGGGAAAAATCTCTTTCCCATTTACCTTCCCAATCCCTGCTCTGCACTGGGTCCTGGACCAGCTTCAGCAACTGCCGAGTCCCCTGGGCCGGAAGTAGGATCCGTCTTGCGCCCTGAGCCATTCTCTGGCCTTGTAGAAGGAACAAATTAACAAATGGGAAAAAATAAACTGCCGGCTCCCCTAAGCCAGAAACTCAGGGTAGGCACAGCTCCTTTGCCTAGGCACAGGCATAAGGGACCCATGGACTTTGAGTGCCTTTCTCCTGCATAGACTTATGTGGGCCCATTTCAACAGTGTAGGCCCTTGTTACCACAGTAAAACAGGATATATACCTGAAGTCTAACTTCAACTGTTTCAGCTGTGAAGTGACAGGTTCGTGACATTTGACACTATTCTGCCCATTAAGCAGGGTTTCACCAACCCACATCAGGGGCCTGAGGACTGGTGGCTCCACCCACGCCACCTAGCCACCTGCTACAGAGGCCCAAGAATAAGTGATGCCCCCAAGTCCTTACAGCCAACAGCATTGGGTGCTCATAGTCTGGCTGCAAAACCCACCCATCTACATGCTCTAGGGAACAGGGGTGGCCATGGGCCCCCTGTCTTGCTCAGTCTGTGTCCCCCTGCTGCAGCTGGAAGCCTGTGCCTACACCAATCACCCATGCTTGTCTAGAACTGTAGGTGAGAGCCTGCACCACACACTTGGTGGCCGACTACCTGGACACCTGAGCTGAATCCATACAGGAGGAGTGGGTAGACTCCTGGGCTCACATACTTAGTGGCAGGTCTGGCCACCTGGGGGCAGGGCATTGGAGCTTCAAGAGTGCTGGTGACTGGGCTAGCTCGCATGGGCAGCCGATTTGGGCATATCACAACAAAACAACAAGCTAAGACACAGTAAGCAAACATAAAATAAATAAATATAATAACATTGATGGCTCAGAGACAACAGTCAATATCAAATCACATAAAGAGGGAGTCCATGATGGCTTCAGCAAGTTCCCAAAACAAGGAATCTAGAAATTTTCCAGAGGAAGAAAATTTCTTGGAATTACCAGAGGTAGAATACAAAAGATTAATATACAGAACTCTTCAAGAGATTAGGAAAGAAATTAATCAAAACGAAGAATACACAATAGAGGAAATTAAAAAGATTAGAGAAGACCATAATGACAAATTTAACAGGCTGCAAGAATCCACAGAGAGACAGCAATCAGAAATTCAGAAGATTAACAACAAAATTTCAGAATTAGACAACTCAATAGAAAGTCAGAGGAGCACAATTGAGGCAAAGGAAGTCAATTAGTGAGACTGAAGATAAAGCACTTGACACCAACTTATTTGAGGAAAAATCAGATAAAAAGATTAAAAAAAAAATGAAGAAACCCTAGGAATTATGTGGGATTCTATCAAGAGGAATAACCTACGAGTGATTGGAGTACAAGAATGGGGGGAATAACAGAAAATATAGAGAGAATTGTTGAAGATTGGTTGGCAGAAAACTTCCCTGATGTTGTGAAAGATGAGAAGATATCTATATCCAAGATGCTCACCAAACCTCACGTAAGGTAGATCCCAAAAGAAAGTCACCAAGACATATTATAATCAAACTTGCCAAAACCAAAGATAAAGAGAGAATTTTAAGAGCAGCTAGGGATAAACGAAAAGTCATCTACAAAGGACAGTCAATAAGAATAAGCTCAGACCACTCAGCAGAAACCATGCAGGCAAGAAGGCAATGGGATGACATATATAAAGCCTTGAAAGAAAAAAACTGCCAGCCAAAAATTAATATATCCAGCAAAACTGTCTCTCAAATTTGATGGCAAAATTAGGGCATTGCCAGATAAACAGAAGTTTAGGAAATTTGCAAAAACCAAATCAAAATTACAAGAAATACTAAAGGGAGTCCACTGGTAAGGAAATCAATAACATCAGATAACAACCCAAGACAAGAACACAGGACATAGTAACCAGATATCAACCCAGATAGGGAAGTCACAAAAATAAACCAAAGCTAAAACACTGAAAATAGGGAAACAGATGTCAATATATAAAAGATGACAACATTAAAACAAAAAAGAAGGACTTAAAAAAATGTAGACATAGATTTTTCGTATGGAGAGGAAGTCAAGACGATATAGATTAATAAAAGACTGGTATAAACTTAGAAAAACAGCAGTAAATATTAAGGTCACCACAAAGGAAACACCTACAATGAGCAGACAATTTGTGGACATAGTGGTGCAAAAGGAAGTCTAGCCAGGAAGAGAGATTAAACAAATAATGACATACATAGTTGATTACAACTAGGATAAGCTGGCATCTGAAAGATAAGTAGGAGTTAGCTAGCAAAAGGGTTGTAATGTGGAGGTCCAACATTACATATAGAGGGAAAAGATCATGCAAAGGTCCTAGTTAGGAAAGAACTTAGAAGGCTGAGGCTCTGAAAATAAAAAGGCTAGTGTGGGTATGCCCCAGAAATCAACAGTGGCACAAATCAAATGCTAAAAGAATAGGCTAGAGAGGTAGGCCAAGGTCAGGTCTTTCCAAGCCTTGAAGGTCATGATTGGAACTTATTTAAAATCAGGAGGCACTATTAGAGGATTTTAAGCAGAAGAATTGTATAAACGGATTTCTTTTCATATAGAATAAGATGAAAAATGGATTGGAGAAGATATGTGAACACAGGGAAACCAGGCAACTACTGAAAACACGTGAGTGAGAGATATTGGTCACCAGAAAGATGATATGGCAGTGGAGACCAAGAGACATGGACAAATTAAAAAGATATTTAGGTGGTAGAATGCAAAGAAGTACAGCCAAAATGCTCATTAGAAGTGAGGATGGCAAGACTTTGTCTGATATACTTTGGACACGTTATCAAGAGGGACCAGTCCCTGGAGAAGGACATCATACTTGGTAGAGTAGAGGGTCAGTGAAAAAGAGGAAGACCCTCAGTGAGATGGATTGATACAGTGCCTGCAACAATGGGCTCAAGCATAAAAACAATTGTGAAGATGGCACAGGACCGGGCAATGTTTCATTCTGTTGTACATAGGGTCACTATGACTCGACGGCACCTAACAAAAACAACATAACAGAATACAAAGAATTCAGCGATAGATCAAATTTGAAACAAAGGGAGAGGGAAGCAATTTAAATCAGTGGTTCTCAAATTTTTGTGGTACTAGGAAGCTTGTTAAAATTGTAAATTCCTGGGCCCCACCCCAAAGATTCTGATTTCATACATCTAGAGTGTACGGAACCTGGAACCTGAATTTTTAACCAGCACTCCTGATAATTCTGATGCTGGTGGACCTCCTACCACACTTGGGAAAGCACTGATTTAGATAATTTCCAAGCTATTGGCTTATATAAGGGAATAGGTAGGGTTGGGATGGTGGCATCATTTACTGAACACCAGGGGACAAGTTAGCTTGCGATGGTTGATTATGAGTTTAGTAGTGTATGCTCCTCATAGTGCCTAGGAACAGATATGCAAAGTGATGTATCATGTTTGCTGGGCAAATGTGACACTTAGTTTTTCGATTACTTCTGTAGAACTTCTTAAACTGTCTTTCTTACAGAAATAGTTCAATAGCTGAATATCATACTTGCCTTGTAAACATGATTGTGTGTTAGAATGCTGGGAGACTAGTACTTTCAAGCACGTCAGCAGCGTGTTTATCTTGATTCTAGCCCTGGCTGCCTCTATAACTCCTACCACTCTCCTCTTAGGTCACTCTGCTCCAGCCACACTGATCTTTTCCCCTCTGAAATCAACCTGGCTTGCTCCTAACTAAATGGCAGATCTTTGCTAAACTACTTAAAATAGTACATACCCCTTTCTTTTTCAAGCATTTCCTTACCTTCTGGTGCTATAAGAAGCTCTAAACCAAAAAACCAAACTCGCTGCTGTTGAGTCGATTCCAACTCATAGTGACCCTACAGGACAGAGTAAAGCTGCCCCACAGGGTTTCCAAGGAGTGGCTGGTAAATTCAAACTGCCGATCTTCTGGTTAGTAGCTGAGCTCTTAACTGCTGTGCAGGGCTCCATAAGATGCTCTAGGCACATATATATTCCCTGCCCCAGTCCTAGAAGCAGCCATTTCATCCAAGGGGCCCTGGTTCCTTCTATTGGAGAATGGTGTTAGAAACCAAGATTTGGGTTCTAGGTGCGCTTGCTGCTATTGCAGTGTCATTGTTTCTAGGCCCCCTCAGCTGACAGAGCAAGGAAATATGAGTCCTAACTCATGTGTATATATACACACAAATATTTTTATATTTAATCATTTGTATCCATAGTAAGCTAAGCAGGAGCTCAAACTGATAACTCCAACTCTAATCCATTACTACATCATTCTGGCCTCCTCCCCTTCCTTATCTATAAATTCCCACTCAGATAGTGATAAATTTGACTCCCACTATCTACCATAAAACCAAAACCAAACCAGTTGCCATCAGTTGATTCTGACTCACAGCAACCACATGGGTTTTAGAGTTGAATTGTGCTATACAGGGTTTTCAGTGGCTGTGATCTTTCCAAAGTAGATTGCGAACTCTTTCCTTAGAGGCACCTCTGGGTGGATTCGAACTGCTGACCTTTCTTTTGGTTAGTAACCAGGCTTAATTTTTTGTGCAACCCAGGAACTCCACCAACCCCCACACAATTATTTAATGTTCTATTCCACTACACATTTATAACAGTGTCAGAATTATTAACTCATTCCCCTGTGCCTTGTTCATTTTTATCCCTTTATCATTGCTTTATTTTCCTCCATTGTACTCATTACCACTTGATATATGTTTTTCTGTTTTCCTCCATTACAATGCAAGCTCCATGATAGCAGGGACTTTCACTGCTATGTCCCCAGAAACTAAAACTGACTTGCACAAAGTAGTTGCTCATTAAATGTTAGTTGAATGAATGACAAATCCATATGCTTATTACCTTAACTAAGTAGATCTCAGCAGGACACTTCCTGTCCAGCCCTATGTTATTCAGCTTTGAGATAATGCATCTACTTCAATCAATCTACAATCCTAGAATAATCTACAATTTAGACTTCACCAATTCAACTGACTTCTCTCTACAGTTATACCCTCTACTCACTTATCAACATGGTTATGTTCCAAAGACCAAGTCATTATGGGAAATCAGCATTATGTGAAAATGGAGGATGATCACATCAGACCACAAAAGATGGAGGATGACTACATCATCACGTAACTGCCAAATTATATCATTGCATAACCGTCAAACCACTGAGAATTGCCGCCCAGGCAAGCTGGCACAAAACCTTAACCAACGCAGCCAGTGTTACTCTCACCTCACACCTCAGTGTTCGTTACTATCAGACGTACGTCATTAATGTGCAAAATAGTCAGATAGTAAATTTTCATTATTATCGTAAATGTGAAATATCGGATAACAAGATAGTCGATAAGTGAGGAGAAGGTGTATTACAATTATGACCATCTAACTAAAAGAGTGACATATACAGCTCCTACTTTTTCATTTGAGGCCTGACTAAGCATCAGCTCCCCCTATTCCCAACACTCGCCAACCTGAACCTTCTAGACACTATCAACCCTATTTAAATTTTTTAGATATTTCTGATTCTGTGTGATCTAGCTATCTATTGATAAGTAGGCTTTTTTTTTTTTTTTTGCATTTGTTGGAAACATGAACATATAATCATTACCTTAAATTCAAATCAGAGATAAATGAGGAATTATATAAATATTAAGTTGTTGTGGTGGTTAAGGTTATATGTCAACTTGGCTGGGCCATGATTCTCAGTGGTTTGACAGTTATGATGTAGTTTGGTAGTTGTATGATGATATGATCACTTCATCCAGTGGGTCCCCAAACCCATCCTGCATCCAAAACGCATAACAGGAACAGATATACTCAGCAACTGGCAGAATGCCCACATTAGATCTCTGACAAATGCAGTCAGGGCTATTCTGGTAGGAAAAGCCAACTGGAAGCCATTAGAACTGCTTCTATCTTAGAAAATAATAAACCAAAAGCAATACCACACTCCTGGAGGGACTGCAGAGATTATTGCCACCATTAAGGACTTGAAGGATGCAGGGGTGGTGATTCGCACCACATCCCCATTCAACTTGCCTATTTGGCCTGTGCAAAAAACAGATGGATCTTGGAGAATGACAGTGGATTATCGAAAGCTTAACCAGGTGGTGACTCCAACTGCAGCTGCTATTCCAGATGTGGTTTTATTGCTTGAGCAAATTCATATCTCTCCTGGCACCTGGTATGTAGAAACTGATCTGGCTAATGCCTTTTTCTACCTACCTGTTTCGAAGGACCACTAGAAACAGTTTGCCTCCAGCTGGCAAGGCCAGGAATACACCTTCAGTTGCCTACCTCAGGGCTACATCAACTCTCCAGCCCTATGTCATAACTTAGTCTACAGGAAGTTGATCACCTTTCCCTTCCACAAGATGTCACACTGGTCCACTACATTGATAACATTATGCTGATTAGACATAGTAAGGAAGAAGTGTCAATGACTCTAGACTTACTGGTAGAACATTTGCGTGCTATGGGGTGGAAAATTGATCCCACAAAAATTCAGGTGCCTTCCACCTCAGTGAAATTTCTAGGGGTCCAGTGGTATGGGGTATGTCGAGATATTCCTTCTAAAATGAAGGATAAGTTATTGCATCTGGCTCCTCTCACAACTAAAAAGGAGGCACAATGCCTAGTGGGCCTCTTTGGATTTTGGAGACAACATATTCCTCATTTTGGTGTCCTACTCCAGCCTATTTATCAAGTGATTCTAAAAGCAGCTAGTTTTGAGTGGTCCCAGAACAAGAGAAGGCTCTGCAACACTGCTGCGCAAGCTGCTCTGACACTTTGGACTCCTCAAGCCTCTTGATCAACAGGCAAAGAAAGAAGTTACCATACTGGCTGGTGTGATTGATCCTGATTACTAAGAGGATACTGGATTGATATTACATAATAGAGGTAAAGAAGAGTATGTCTGGAATGCAGTAGATCCCTTAGGGTATCTCTAGTACTACCATGCCCTGTGATTAAAGTTAATGGAAAACTACAGCAACCCAATTCTGATGTGACTACTAACGGCCCAGATCCTTCAGGAATGGAGGTTTGGGTCACCCTAACAGGCAAAGAACCACAAATAGCTGAGGTGCCTGCTGAGGGCAAAGGGAATATGGAATGGGTGGTGGAAGAAGGTAGTTCTAAATACCAGTTACAACCACGTGACCAGTTGCAGAAATGAGGACTGTAATATTTATGAGTATTTCTGCTTTGTATGCATGCATCAAATATTTTTGATTTCTTCACTTATAAAATATAAGATGTAAACAGGGCTAGCGCATATTCAGTTGTATGTGTGTTGACTGTATCATGTTAGGTGCAAGTATGACTACTGTCTTTATTCAGAGATAATGTATCATTTAAAGAGATATGTACAGCTGCCAAGCTGACAAGGGGTGGACTGTGATCATAAACATTATGTGTCAACCTGGCTGGGCCATGAGTCTCAGTGGTTTGACAGTTATGATGTAGTTTGGTAGTTGTATGATGATGTGATCTCTTCCATGATGAGATCTGATATAATGTGATCACCACCATGATGGGATCTGCTGTGAGTAGCCAATCAGTTGAAAGAGAGTTTCCTTGGGGGATGTGGCCTACATCAAATGTAAGTGGACTTTCTGGCAAGGCTTGTGGGCTTTTGCTCACTCTGGATCCTGCAGCTTGCTCCTGTTCATCTGACCTCCAGTTCTTGGGACTTGAGCTAGCAGCTTACCTGCTGCCTTGCCTGCCAATCTTGGGATTTGTCAGTCTTTGCAGCCTGTGAGCAAGAGCCCTTACCTGCCAATCTTGGGTTCCCTAGCCCCTGTGGCTACATGAATCAGGAGAAGCCTCTAGCCTGACCCATGGATTTGAGATGTCCTAGCCTCTACAACCTTGTGAGCCATTTCCTTCATATAAATCTCTCTATATAGATATTCATATGCTTTATTGGTTTTGCTTCTCTAGAGAACCCAGTCTAAGACAGCTGTTGATTTTTTTGTTTGTTTTTTCCAATTAAATGAGATTTTTATTGTAGTATCTTTTTTTTTTTTTTAACATTTTGTGTTTTAACTGAAAGTTTACACAGCAAATTAGTTTCCCATTCAACAATTTATACACAATTTCTTCCATGACATTGGCCCCATTTCCACCCGCCTTCACCATTTCCATCCCTCCAGTTTCCTTGCCCCTCCTTGCCTTCTCATCTTTGCTTTTCCACAAGTGCCGCCCATTTGGTCTCGTATAGTTAATTGTTCTAAGGAGCACATTTTTCATGGGTGTTATTGTTTATTTTATAGGCCAATCCATTATTTCGCTGAAAGGTGACCTCTGTGAGTGGCTTCATTTCTAGGTTCAAAGGACATCTCAGGGCAATAGTCTCGGGGGTTCCTCCAGTCTCCCTCAGTCTAGTAAGTCTGGTCTTTTATGAATTTGAGTTTTGTTCTACATTTTTCTGCCGTTCTATCCGGGACCTTCTTTTTATCGTATAGCTGGTCAGAGTGGTCGGTAATGGTTGCCAGGCATCATCTAGTTCTTCTGGTCTCAAACTAGAAAAGGCTGTGGTTTGTGTGGGCCATTAGTCCTGTGGACTAACTGCTTCCTTAAGTCTTTGGTTTCCTTCACTTTCCTTTGCTATAGATGGGAAAAGACCAATAGTTGTATCTTAGATGGCTGCTGGCAAGCTTTTAAGACCCCAGATGCTACTCACCAAACTAGGATGTAGAACATTATCTTTACGAATTATCTTATGCCAACTGACCTAGAGGGCCCCCAAGACTATGGTCCTTAGCCTTGAAGCCGAGTAACTCAATCCCACAAGGTGTTTGGATATATCTAATTAGCTTCCCTAACTGTACCCCCTACGTTCTCTATTATATATATACATGTATCTATATATACAGCACATATAAATATGTATATACAAATACCCACAACCATACCTATATATGTACGTGTATGTACTCCCATACGTCCTCCAACACCTATATAGCGTATATATTTACCTATA
The DNA here is from genome assembly GCF_000243295.1 of Trichechus manatus latirostris. Lineage (NCBI taxonomy): Eukaryota > Metazoa > Chordata > Mammalia > Sirenia > Trichechidae > Trichechus > Trichechus manatus. The sequence continues at coordinate 1,855,116 of NW_004444056.1, read as the reverse complement.
TATCCACCCATAAATTTTTGGTTGCTATTAGTGTTGTTGGAGAATTGTATATGTTATAGAACTTACTGTAGTTGTCCTGTATTCTTGCGTACTTCTCAACGTCTTCATTTATTTTGATCACATTGTGCTGACATCCCCCTTATTGTGTATTGCCTTTCCCTTCACCATAATTAGCACGTGTCTACTATCTAGCAGACAGGACTGGGCAACGTTTCGTTCTGTTGTACACAGGGTTGCTGTGAGATGGAACTGGCTCGACGGCACCTAACAACAATAACAACTACTATCTAGTAAGTGATACTCCCTCCCTACCCCTCCCATTCCTGGTAATCATCAAAGAATGCTGCTTTCTGTGTGGAAACCTATTCTTGACTTTTTATAAAAGTGGTATCATACAATTATTTGTCCTTTTGTGGTTGACTTATGTCACTCAGCATAATGTCCTCTAGATTCAGCCATGTTATGTTTTGCGGATTCATTTTTATTCTTTATTATTGTACACTACTGCACTGTATTTATGTACCATGTTTTGTTTATCCGTTCATCCACTGATGGATACTTAGGTTGTTGCCATCTTTTTGCTATTGTGAATAATGCTGCAATGAACATGGGTGTGCACATGGGTATTCGTGTCACCGCTCTTATTTCTCTGGGATATATACCTAAGAGTGGGATTGCTAGATCATATGGTATTTCTATTTTTAGCTTTTTGAGGAAGCACCACACCATTTTCCATAGAGGCTGCATCATTTAACAATCCCACCAGTAGTGTATAAGAGTTCTAACCTCCCCACAACCTCTCCAGCATTTGTTGTTTTCTGTTTTTTGGATCAGTGTCATTTTTGCAGGGGTGAGATGGTATCTCATTGCAGTTTTGATTTGCATCTCTCTAATGTCTAATGATCATGAGTGTCTCTTCATGTGTTTGTTAGCGACCTGAATGTCTTCTTTGGTGAAGTGTCTGTTCGTGTCCTTTGCCAATTTTTTGATTGGATTGTTGTTGAGGTATTGAAGTTTTCTATATATTTTAGAGATTGGACCCTTGTCAGATACGTCACTGCCTAAAATATTTTCCCAGTCTGTAGGCTCTCTTTTTAGTCTTTTGGTAAAGTCTTTTGATGAGCATAAGCATTAAATTTTTAGGAGGTCCCAGTTATCTAGTTTATCTTCTGTTGTTCGTACATTTTTAGTTACAAGCTGTTGGTTTTAAATAAATCTTCCAAAAGAAATTTAAGGACATGTAAAATAATTTTTGGAAAAAGTACACAGATTTGCTCTCTTTTCCTTAGTGTAGAAGCTTGAGGTTTAAAAACAAAGAAACTAATAGGAAACATATGGAAAAGATCAGTAACAAGATGAAATCCTGGCCCAAATGTGGCTTGCCACGTTTTGCATACCAATGTTTTACATAATAGGCTACATTTTTTTACAATATTGTCAATGTATCCCTTGGCACACTTTCTCTAACTTTTTTAAAATCTAAAGTATTACAAAATAAATCTTGTGAGCTCTTCATAAAAACTTAATGTAAAACATTATTTGGAGGAAACAAAAAAGAACTCCAGAATTTATTTTACCTTAATAGTATGCAAAGGCTTCAAATACTCTCCCAAAGAATGAACTAGAAGTCTAGTGCCAAGAGACACAGATTAACTCTGTTTAAAATATGAAAACATTGGTGTAAAAACTTAGCGTTTAAGCAGTTAACTATTATTCTTCAGGAAAGACAGTTCAGGGAAATGAGGAAATTTTCTACATCCACAAAATAAAGGCAGTAATTATTGGTCACTTGAAGCTTCTAATTCTATTTTATTCAACACTATAAAATTATTTTATGTCTACTCAAAAAAAAAAAAAACAACAAACAACAATCTGTTGCTGTTGATTCTGACTCACAGCAACCCCACGTGTTAGAGTATACTTCGAGTATAATTGCTCCATAGAGTTTTCTTGGCTATAATCTTTAAGCTAAATCACCAGGCCTTTCTTCCACAATGCAGCTGAGTGGGTTCAAACTGCCAACCTTTATGTTAGTAGTCGAGCGCAAATGGATTGTACCACTCAGGGACTAAAACCAGGCAAATCAGAGAGATACCTTCTTAGTACAAGACACTGAATTCCATAACCAAGGGATTAATTTTTATTTTTCAAAGGTTTTTCAGAGCCATTCTAGTGGGTATATTGGGGAAGAAGGTGAGAAAAGGGATAGCAGATAGAAAGTGTAAGTCTTTGTCTGGAAAAGGTATATATTCCGTCTGTATAACCAACGACAATCTATTTCATTTTAAAAATAAACTAACTGTGTAATGCTATGTTTCTAATTGTGAATCCAAGTCTTAATAAAAAGAAGCATCAGTGTGCACACAAGGTGTTGGACAACCAAGTGACTCAAAACAACTCTGAGTTCCACCTTAAATTGCTAAGACAGATACTGAGTTCCAAGTTACAGTAGACCTTAATTTGAAGAATTCTTTGGCATGAAAATGAAAATAACAACAGTAATCAGTGCATGCTGTTTCATTTCATTCTGTTTGCCTTTCATATTAGAGGAAATTCTTGCCACACCTCAAACCAAAATTAAGGGGAAAAAGAAAGAAGTAAGCCACGTAAGTCTGATCAAAAATACAAACATTTTAATTTGAATCCACAAACTTCTGTGTAATAAAAAGAAATGCATAATTTTAAGTCAACCTAAGTGTTTTTTAAGCAGATTATATTTGCTTAACTTGCTAGAGTAATTCAAGGGATGGTCCTGTCTGGACACACAGTTACTGTGGATTTTTAAGAGACTCAGTTAAGAATTTAGGAATTTCTGATTCATTTAATGGATTTCAAATTCATCAAACCCTGAAAACTAAAGCAAATTCAACAGGTATGAAAATAAAATAATTTTCAATTTTTTAAAAACTATTCCTACTGTTAAAAATAAAAAAGTTTGTTTGATTTGTTTAATATTAAAAATAGATTGCTGTTACCATGAAAGCACAATTTGGAAGGAAAATCTGGTACAGGCTACATTAAAATTCTGGTTAGCCAAAATGTTCATGGAAGAAAGTAAATTTAATTTTCTAATTTACTTAATATTTACCCAATAAACAATCTTTGTTTCAATTCTTTACTTTGAATGAAAGGAAAAATTCTCAGGTTACAGGACTCAATCTCAATCTGAATCAATTCCTTCTCTGACTGTCTATCTCATTTGTAAATGACAAAAAATCAGCAAATGCTTTACAGCCATATATCTGAGCAATGCTTGTGATTCTGGTTGTATAGAAGATGGGCATTTGTATAAATTTCACTGAAAAATTTTCTCAAACTTTTTCTACTCACCAGATCCCTGATATTAGCATGTTTTTGTTTTTCATTTGTCTCTTTCTCAAAGGGAAGATATGAGTGCTCAATCTAGTCTACTGAAGGATCTAGTTACTAGGGTTTCGGTTAATTAAGGTTTTACTGCACTATGGCTAAAAATGTTTTGGGGACTTTTGTATTTTTATTAGCAAAAAGAGTCTTACTTCCTTCGGCCATGTAATAGTGATGTGCACTGATTTTACAGAGTTAAATTTTAAATTGCTTTGGGAAAAATTCTGAATCATACACTAATACTTGGTCTTTTATATACTAGTTTCTGTGATATACCAGTAAAACAATTAAGTCTTTAAATAATAAAATGCTACAAAGCTTTCTGATTACTTTAAACTTTCCAGAACAAACTAAATTGTACCTCATTTTTAGTAATAATTTCAGTTAGAATTTTTCTTGATGAAAGCATGAAGAGAAATGTTACGACAGAAGCTTTTATAACTGTAATATAAAAAATTCACATTAATGGATAATTAAAAAAAAACTGGTAACATATATTTTAATTTTGCTTTAACTTTCTTTTTCACATTTGTTTGGTATTTTTCTATTAGACAATGTAACAGGGAAAGTGACAAATACAGCATATTGTGACGGAGACATGTGAAACAGAAAAGAGAATAGCCAATTTCTCTAGGACTATGTTCATTCAAAGATAGCATCATGGCAAAATAAATACCTAGAAATAATCAACATGAGCAGAGATAAGCATTCCTAACAAGATATAATCTATAACTTTTTTATGTAATCAGTTATTCAACAAATCTTTTGAGCACTTACACACAATGCATTCCACTAGAAATTAGAGGTCAGGGAATGAGATGATGGACAATTAGTTATGAATGGATTTCACATCAGAAAACTCCCCTTAGCGAAAAGGGAGTAGGACAAGGTGGAGCTACAGAGGTTAAGAATCTTAAAGGATGAGGACAATGTCTATGATGAGTTCAGATTTAGAAAAGAAATTGCTATTCAGGGGAAATTTTTCTTCTTAAGTACTCAACAAGACCAAAAGGAGACAACATTAAGAACCCCTTTATTTTCAGAAAGACCTCAGTCATGAGGCCTTGATTCCAAATAAAAGTTATGCAATTAAAGTGCAGTATGAAAAGTATCATCCAGGTCTCCTTCTTTTCTCCAATACTGATCACCTCATAATTGTGGAACAATAAAGTCACGACTCTAATTCTCTAATGTAACGTTACTAATTGATGATTGCAAATGTTTTTAACACAATGATGAAATTCAGATTGAGTTTTCATAAGCTACTCTCTTAAAAGTTCACACGTGGCCTGAACATACTATAGCTGCACTTCTTTCCCTCTCTGATTCTACTTGCATGGTTCTGTAAGCACCATCTACCTTAGGGATCTGCCAGTTCTTAAAAGAAACCCAATTCCAATGGCTATAGTGAGACTAAAATGAAATATGGCAAGTAATTTAAAAAGTTAACATGCTATCCTATAAATAATACAACACTATTTAATTAATATATAAAATATTATAAAACTAGTGAATAAAACATACAGGATGTTTTACACCCATTCTTGCTAATCTCCGAAAGTCTGGGTCTAACGATATCTACCGAAGAATTCCCTGTCTCTCCTAAGCCGGGTTAAGCCACTGCGCTTGCACAACACTGTCCTCCATAAATCTCATGGATAAGAAGGATCAATGGATGTAATATATTTAAGTTTGCAAAAGAAAATTTCATGAGTTTCAAAATTACAAGTAATTAAAAAGATCAAACCATTGCTATTATGGCATTTTCTTGTAGAGACGCATAAGATTAAATGTAAGAAAATAAATTAGAATGAATGAGCCATCTAAGAATGGAGAAGAATAGAGTATGGTATTACAGATTTTATCTAAGTAGTTCCTAAGCCTATTTAGATGTTAAAACTGTATTTATTTATAAGATCTGAGAGAAGAAATACAAAGAAATCTCAATTTGAGGATGACACTCTTTCAAGTAGGAAACTACAAAACCAGTGGCGTCACATTATTATATAATCTAAGTAGGGAAGAAAAGTGACAGATGAGTTTTGAGTATTTAATTGATTCACTCATGTAATTTTTTTTTCTGATTGCCTGCTCTGTGCCAAGAACTTTTAAAGACCTAAACAAAACAGACAACAATTTCTGTTCAAACAGTGAGGAGTGAAGACAGGAGAAAATAAAAAATAAATACACCAGTAAAATATATAGTAGGTCAGATGGTGATGTGTGCCATGAAGAAAAATAAGACTAGGAAGATGAGAGGGGAGGCTCGTAGGATAGGAGTGTGTGCAGTTATAAATAGGGTGATTACAGGGAAGGCCTCACTGAGAAGGTAACATCGGAACAAAGACCAGAAGGAAGGAAGAGAACAAGTAAGTCATCTAGGCAGAGAAAATAGTAAGTGGAAAGACCCTAAGGAGGGAACATACTTGGCATTTCTTGTTTGAGCAATAAGGAGGAGGCTATGGGGCTGGAGGAGATTCAACAACAGGGGGATGACCAGAATATGTTCAGAAATATGAAGGTAGGGGTGAATCATGTAGCACCCAGTAGGTCACTGTAAGGACTTCAGCTTTTATTCTCAATGAGAATGGAAGTCGCCTGAGGATTCTGAATAGAAAATCAACATGTTCCAACATTTTAAAAAGATTACTCTGTGTTGAGAACACACACACACACACACACACACACACACACACACACACACAAGTATCAAGTATGACTCTTAAGGTTTTTGGTCTGAGCAAGAGGAAAGATGAGGTCATCATTTACTGAGATGGGAAAGACTGAGGGGGAAGGATGGCTTTGGTTGCAGTAGGTCTGAGATAACAATTAGACATTCTAGTGGAGATCATCAAGTATACAGTATGTGTTCAGGGGAGAGAACCAGGCCAGAAATACAGATTTGGGAAGGACTAGCATTTACATGGCATTTAATGCCCCAGACTGGATGGAATCACTAAGGGAGAGTGTGGAACAGAAAAGGTCCAACAACTGAGTCCTGGACATTCCAATACTAGGAATTCAGGGAGTTGAGGAGGATCTAGCAAAGAAGACAGAGAAAGAATGCCCAGTGGGGAAGAGGAAAATACTGTGTCGTAGAGGGTAAATGAAGGAAGTATTTAAAGGAAGCCATCAAGAATGGTGTCAAATGCAGCAGATATGTCAAATGGAACAGGGACCAAGAATTGGCCATCAGCTTTAGCAATGTGGAGGTCACTGGTAATCCTGTCAAGTGTAGTTCTGGTAAAGTGACAGGGATGAAAACCTGATTGAAGTGGGTCCAAGAGGGGAAGAATTGTACAGAGTGAAATTAAAAAATTATTTTGAGGAGTTTTGCAATGAAAAGAAGCAGAGAGATAGTTGGTAGCTAGACGAGGTTGTGAAATCAGGGAAATTTAAAAAAATGGTGGAGAAAATTACAGCATGTTTGTATGCTCCTGAGAATGATCGAGCAGAGAAGGAAAAAAAGACAATGCAAGACTCAGAGGACTACCATTTTTGAGTAGGCAAGAAAAAAATGGGGCCTGGTGGGTAACTGTCTTGGCCAGGAGAACAGAAACTTCACCCAAAATAATAAAGGGAAGGCAGAGTGAACGGGCTCAAATGTAGACATGTGGGGAGCTGTAGTGTTGGAGACCTGCCTAATTTTATGATTGTTTGATTTCATTTTCTTGGAAGAAAAGAAAGCAAGGTAGGTGAGTGTGCAGAATGCTCAAGATTGAGAGTATGAAGGGGTTGCAGTTTCTAGTAATGACAAGGTCCAGGATGTGGGTGCATGGGTGTGATGGTGGGGTAGAATGGAGGACAATGTCATTGAGGGAAGAGAGATAATGGGTCTCTGACCCTTCTTGAGTAACTACGTTCTATAATTTTTTTAGTTTCTGACATTAAATAATCAGTAAGAAAAGAAAGAAGAAACTGAGACGTTAAGGTCTAGAACAGCTTTTCCGAAATGAGGTTCTGCCAGAGAAAAAGATTTAAATAACTGTTTTCTCAATTATCCCACTACGAAAAATAACCAGATGAATAGGAGACAAGTTATTTCATTACATTCAATGATGCACAGGGTTGCTATGAGACGGAATCAACTAGAGGGCAACTGGTTTTAATGATACGTTAGGGCATTAAAGCTTAATTCTATCACAGAATCCTGGATAAGAATGGCAGAATAAAAGGGATTCTTTAATATACTTATTCTATTTGGATACCATTTTCCAATTTTCAGCACTTTTACATGCATATCTCATATGATTCCAACAATAACCGTATGAGATAAGCAAGTGAGTCATTATGATTTTCATTTGATTGGTGAGGCAAAAGGCAAGTACGTTAAGTGACTTGACCATCGTAAATCATACGACTGAAAGTTTTCAGGCTCTTTGTCCAACATATAATCTGCTATCCACTACAACTTCAAATTTCAGCTCAAATAAGTGTTAATTTTCTGTAAAGCATTCCCTGTCTTTCTTGAGCTGAATACTCCCACTTTTACAATCTTACTCTACACAATACAGTCATACTGCATTGTATCATGTATCTCTCTGATTCTCCACTTGACCTTAAACTCCTTGGAGACAGGAGCAGTGTGATTTTAATCTTTGCATATCTAGGACTTAACTCAAAAATATTAATGGAAAGAAGGAACCTAGGAAGGTAGCAAGAAAAATGTACAAATAATCTATTGGAAACCAAAATTTTACAGCATGTAAATATTGTGTGTGTTTGGAATTTGAAGTAGGTTTTCAAGTAGAGGAGTCCCTGTGTGGTATAAACGGTTAACATGCTTGACTGCACTGAAAAGTTGGAGGTTTGAGTTCACCCAGAGGAACCTTGGAGCCCTGGTGGTGTAGCAGTTAAGAGCTCAGGCTGCTAACCGAAAGGTTGGCAGTTCAAATCCACCAGTCACTCCTTAGAAACCCTATGAGGGCAGTTCTACTCTGCCTACACAGTCACTATGAGTGACAGTTGACTTGATGGCAATGACTTTTTTTTTTTTAGAGGCACCTTGGAAGAAATGCTTGGTGATCTACTGCCAAAAAAAAATCAGCTATTTGCAAACCCTATGAAGCACAGTTCTACTCTGACACACGTGGGGTCACCATGAATTGGAATCAACTGAATAGCTACTGGTTTTTATTTAAGTAGAGTCAGACAAGATAATTGGATTCTGGAAATGGTTTCAAAGAAGGAAAATTTGAAGGGGTAGTTATGCTTGGACAGAAAACACTAAGAAGAAACACAGTAACTATTTTTAAATATCTGAAGCTGTCATATAGAAGGGAGTGTTTCATGTTCTTTCAAAAGGCAGAGAAAAGAATCATAAATAGAAGTTACAGGGAGGCAGCTTTTGGTTTAATATTAAGAAAAAATTATCTACGCAAAAGCTAACTAAAATAGTAGGGTCTCTTGTCTCATAAACCTGTTGCCATCAACTTGATTTCAACTCTAGTGATCTTATAGGACAGAATAAACTGTCCTATAGGGTTTCCAAGGCTGTAATCTTTACGGAAGTAGACTGCCACATCTTTCTCCCATGGAACAGCTGGTGGGTTAGAACCGCTGATGTTTCAGTTAGCAGCCGAATGCTTAACCACTGCGCCACCAGGGCTCTCTTCTCATAGGATCCCTTAAAAGGATCAAATAATCAGTAAGAATACCCAGCATTTATAGTGGAAAGAGCAACAGGCTTTGTAGTTGAGAGATGTCATGCTATAATCATAACTCTATAAAGCAAGATAAACTAAAGATGGTTACTTAGTAAAAAGTCTAGAACAGTAAACTTTTGACTCTGGTTAACGTAATTCGTGACTTTTAAAAAATATCCCCTCATTGGTACTTAAACACTGATTTTGGTTTGAACATTGCTCATTCTTTTTGGACACTTTTACATCTTTCAGTATAGACATAGGTTTATTTTACGTAACTATCAATTTATGAAGAATTATTCTGAGTTTTACTCACTTTTCCCATAACATATTCCTTTTCTACTTGCAACAGGACAAAAGAAGACAATGGGCTTTTTAAGTCAAGTATGTGTCCTTTTCTTCTTTTTTGGAGTCAAGGTGTATTGCCAATATGAAACTTATCAGTGGGATGAAGACTACGATCAAGAGCCAGATGATGTCTATGAACCAGAATTCCAATTTCACCAAAATGTAGAATATGGAGTTCCTTTTCATAAGCATACTTCAGGCTGTGCCAGTGAATGCTTTTGTCCACCTAATTTTCCAACATCAATGTACTGTGATAACCGCAAACTCAAGACTATCCCAAATATTCCAATGCACATTCAGCAACTCTACCTTCAGTTCAATGAAATTGAAGCTGTGACTGAAAATCCATTCATTAATGCAACTCATCTTAAAGAAATTAATCTTAGTCACAACAAAATTAAATCTCAGAAGATTGATCATGGTGTATTTACTAAGTTTTCAAATCTACTACAGCTTCACCTAGAGCATAACAATTTAGAAGAATTTCCATTTCCTCTTCCTAAATCTTTGGAAAGACTCCTTCTTGGCTATAATGAAATCTCTAGACTGCAGGCAAATGCCATGGATGGGTTGAAAAACTTGACCATGCTTGATCTTTGTTATAATCATCTTTATGATTCTATGTTCAAAGAGAAAATCCTCTCCAAAATGGAAAAATTAATGCAGCTCAACCTATGTAGTAACAGACTGGAATCAATGCCTCCTGATTTACCTTCTTCACTTATGTATCTGTCTTTAGAAAATAATTCAATTTCTTCTATACCAGAAAATTACTTTAAGGAACTTCGAGAACTTCGTGCTCTAAGAATGTCATACAACAAACTGCAAGACATTCCATATAATATATTTAATCTTTCCAACCTTAGAGAGCTCAATGTTGGACACAACAAATTGAAGCAAGCATTCTACATTCCAAGAAATTTGGAACACCTATACATAGAAAACAATGAAATTGAAAGTATGTAAAATTTTATTATTTGTTAAAGAATGAATGGTATATTTACATTTTACTAATCTTTAATAATCTATGCTTTACACATTGCTGAAAATGGTTGCTCTGAAGTTGGCTGGGGAAATGGCAGAAATTGGCCCCAGAGAAAGACGTGCTATAAAGTTTAAGTATTTTCTATTAAATTTTACCACCTTGAACACTGAGAAATATCCTGAATGGGAGGATTACTGGTGATTTTTACTTTTTTTTTTTTTAGATTGTTTTGGTAAGAATTTATTACTTAAATACTCAGAAAAGCCAACGAAGGAATATTTATTTATATAATGTAAAACTCATTATAGTTTTATTTTCTTCATTTTCATCATTTGATTAACGTAAAAATATAATTAAATCTAATTCCACTTGCAAAACTTGATAAAACGATATCAACCATATAACATTTTAATAAAACGCATGTAGGATATTAGATGGAGTGCAGCAGGATTAATTTTTAATTTGTATTTTTCAGATATCAATGCTACACTGATGTGTCCATCTATTAACCCACTACATTATCACCATTTAACATACGTTCGTATAGACCAAAATAAGCTGAAAGAACCAATAAGCTCATACATTTTCTTCTGCTTCCCTCACATGCATAGTATTTATTATGGTGAACAAAGAAGCACTAATGGTAAAACAATACAACTGAAGACCCAAGTTTTCCGAAGACATCAAGATGATGATGATTATGATGATGATGATCATAACAATGCTTATGAAGTCCAAGAACAAGAAGGAACAGAAGAAAATTTTGACCCTCATCATTATTAAACTCAAGAATGGCAGGAAACTATATAGGTATACATTTATGACTTTACAAAACCTTATCATTCAATGCAAATCTAACTAAATACTAAATTTAAGTTGTTGATAAAATTTGCATCATAGGGATTAGAACTTACTCTCAATTATACAAATATTTGGAAATATATATTAGAGTGACAAGTGGAAATCAAAACCTAAACTTTAATGATTTCTTACACTTTTTAAATGTAAAAAGATTATTATGTTAGGGGAAAAAAGTTTGAGTATGCCATTTCTATTAACAGTGATTTTTCTAAGAATGATGAAAGGTGTAGTTTTAGAAGCTAAGAACTGGAAGCCATGTCCTTTGAACCACCATAAAAATCATGTTCCAATTATAGGAGCATATATTAATGTAACAAGCAGCCATTCAGTATAAGGAGTCAGTTATTTCCTTTGTTCTAATCACCACAAAAGCTTTCACACTTCTGTTTGCAATCTCATCACTATGGTATCCATTCCCTGGTCCCACCATTGACCAAAAACCAAACCCGTTGCCGTGGAATAAACTGCGACTCATAGTGACCCTACAGGACAGAGTAGAACTGCCCAATAGGGTTTCCAAGGCTGTAAATCTGAACAGAAGCTAACTGCCACATCTTTCTCCCACGGAGCGGCTAGGTTGGTTTGAACCACCCAGCATAGGACAATAGTTTTGATTTTCAAGAAGTTACCCTACTAAGGATCCAAGGTATACAGATTCATGATATCACCTGGTCTTGTCTTTCTCTCAGAGCACCAAAGCAACAAAATTATAAACCCTGTATATGGATAACTAAAACAATACCAAATTATCTAACTGCAATCCGTATTTTAGCAAATTTCAACTATTGTCGAAAACAATTTTTACTGTACTCCATTTGAACTGGGACAAATACGTTTTATAGTAAATTCAACTAGAGAAGTGTTTCCTGGTTTTATGTACATAGAATTTGCTATTAAGTGCTTTGTAAAATAAAGATATCCCTGGGTGATGCCAATGGTTAACTCACTTGGCTGCTAATGGAAAGGTTGGAGGTTCAAGTTTACCCAGAGATGTCTTGAAAAAAAGTCCTGACAAACTACTTCCAAAAAATCAGCCATCAAAAACCCTATAGGGCACATTCTACTCTGATACACATGGGGTCACTATGAGTTGGAATCGACTCGACTATAACTGGTTGGTTGTTCAATAAGAAATGCCTTATGCCTTATTTACATTATGCCAAAGTTGAATACAGGTCCTTTAAAATCTGAACATTAGAAGAGGCTTTAACATCTTTAAATCAATATTAATAATAAATAACATTTATCCATCATTCTGAAATATTTTCAGCATGTTTTATAATGGAGAATATCTAACTGCTGTGAGAAACTCTTGATTTACCAGGCTAACATTTCACAGAATTCATCAGATAAAGGATAAATAAAAATCTGGGGCTGCATATACAGGGAATTCAAAGAACAAATGATACCAATTTGAACAATATGCAACAACCAGACAAGCAATATTATATTCTGGAAGTAGTTTCAAGTGGTGAGCTTTCTTTTTCTGGAGATGTTAGTTAAAAATAAAGCCTCTAATGCTCTTTATACCTTTGAGTAGATTATTAGCATATATCAGAACTAGAACACCCACCTGTCCCAGGGACAATCTCAACAATCCAGAACGAACATGAACAAAACTCCATGTATTCATTTAATCAACATTATTCAAGTCATACAGCTTAGCAATGAGAGATCATGAAACAGAGTACATATGTGTGACTGTGACACTATAAGATATAAGTCTGGGAATTAAAAGTAAAATGCTAGTGATATAGACAAAGCACATTTTCAACAGAGGCAAAAAATTTTTCCCTTTGATGCAATTCTTAAAAATAGGGTTACAAACTCAAACATTTATTCTGAGCTAATATGTGCAAAATACTGTGGGTGTTTTAGGAAGTAAGTAAGATAAGACTATTTCTAAACTGTTGCTGCTGTTGTTAGTGGTCCGTTGAGTCAATTTCGACTCATGGTGGCCCCATGTTTGTCAGAGTAGTAGGGTTTTCAAGGCTGTGACCTTTCGGAGGCAGATCACCAGGCCTGTCTTCCAAGGCACCGCTGGGTGGGTTTCAATTGCCAATCTTTTGGCTAGTAGTTGGGTGCTTAACCTTTTGCACCACCCAGGAACTCCATTTCTAAACTACAGGAATTTAAAATTTAATGAGGAGCCATCAGGGAAATGTAAATCAAAACCACAATGCAATACCCATTCATATCTACTAAAATGGTTATAATTAAAAAGTCAGATATTAAAGAGTGTTGTCAAGGAGGTAGAGAAATATGGCACTCTCATATATTGCTGGTAGGATTAGAGCTGCTTTGGAAAGCAGTCTGGCAGTTTCCCAAAAAGTTAAACAAATTCTGCTCCTAGGTTTACACCCAAGAATATCGAACACATATGTTCACACTAAAACTTATACATGAATGTTCATAGCACCATAGCAAAAGCATAACAAAACAAACCAAAACTCCATCAGCTGATGAATGGATAAACAAAATGTAGTATTATATACATACAATGGAATATTGTTTGTTCATAAAAAGAAATGAAGTACTGATACATGCTATGATTCAGATGAACCATGAAACATTATGCTAAGTGAAAAAAGCAGGACACAAAAACCCACATATTATATGATTTCATTTATATAAAATGTCTAGAACAGGCAAATCTACAGCAAGGAAAATATTAGTAGCCAAGGGCTGCTGAGGGTGGGAATTAGAGAGAAATGGGGAGTGATGCTAATGAGTATAAAGTTCCCTTGTGGAATAAAGAAAATGTTCTAAAATTGATTGTGGAGATAAATGCACAGCTCTATGAAATTACTAAAAACCATTGAACCGTACAGTTTAAATTTTAATGTTAAATTTTAAACATTGTACACTTTAAATGAGTGAATTGCATGGTATGTACATTATCTCAATAAAGCTACTATTAAAAAACTTAATGGAGAAGATAAGATTAAACAACTCACTCTAATAGAAGGAAAAAATAAAATGACTGCTGAAGTGTCAGTAACTGTGAAAAGCTATGTGAGTATAGATACCACACTTTTTACTTCTGGCTAGGGAGTAATGAAGTAGCTGAGGGCTTCCAGGAAGAAAAGACACCTTGATAAGTAGGAACCCACTGGCAGAAAATGGAGAAAACAAGCTCCAGAAGTTGAGGCGTGGTGATTTTTTGTTTCACCTTCCGCAAAGTTCAAAGCAAACAAACAAACAAAAACCCTCCAATTTTCAGAATTCCTGAGCTGCTAAGAGAAAATACACTGCAATTCTCAAAGAACAGCCTTAGCTAAGAATAAAATTGCATGACTTTACACTTCTTAGCTGGGTGACCTTGAATAAGTTACTTAGATTCTCTAAGCTTTTCTTTTCTCATTTTTATGTAGAAGATAGTTCTCGCAGGATATTATAAGGATAAAAAGAAACAATGTACATAATAAAGCATTTAACAAAGTGCAGACTATAGGTAGGCAATAAACAGTAACTATTATTTTCAACTGCTCTAGCAGAGCAGACAACTAGACACATGTTAGCTGGGCTTAAACACTCCTGTGTCAATCTGGGTGCTAATCCCTTGCGATGTTTCATTTTGTTTTTGGTACCAGAGAGCACAGAGAACGGAGACAGTCAGCATCTCTTCAGGTTCCTTCGAAGATTCTACTCATACAAAGATAAAGGTTTCATTAGGGAGAGAGGGGAGAGTGCCTAAACATTCAACAACAAACAAATTCAAAATTACTCTTTGATAGTTCTGCTTTCCAAAGTACCCTTCTGCATGGCCTACCATGGAGAGGAGAGAGGGTTTGCTCCACCCTCCCTCACATGGCACTCAGCTCCAGGCTCCTCTCTCCCAAGAGAACCTTAAAACTCTCCTCTGTGTATCAGGAAGAACAATTCAACTCTACTCTTGGTGCCTCTTTCCAAAGCTGTGTATATTTAAACTTATCACAAAGCTCAGCAAAACAAAAGGTTAATAGTTAACATGATCCATTGAGTAGGCAATCTGACAACTTTCTTGTGTTATTTGAATATGCCCTTGGGGTACTCATACCCACCCCAAATATTTCTGATTAAAAACAAAAACAAAACAAAAAACAATACTCCCCTAGCAGAAACTCTAACAAATAAAAATTTCTTCAACTAGTACTCAAGATTACTATTACATATCAGAGCTACAGACTAAAATAGTTGATTAAATGTTTATAACATGAAAGCAAAACATGAAAAATCATATATTATTTTTCTCATTATACTTCAAAGAATCTAGTTATATTACCTAATAGACTGAACTGTTTTTGTGATGATAAACAAATAAAATTGGTTTTTATAATTACATGTGAATTCCACACCATAAATTCAAGTTTAGTAAACAACATAAAAGCTTAACAAACATGCATTTAGCTTTTAGAGAATACAAATAAAGGATATTTAATAAATTCACTTACAATAATACTGGTTAGCCTGTGTTTAAATATTACTTGAAACACTATACATTTTCACTTTATTCCTCAAGTTTGGGACCACTAAACTGAAATACACACCTATGTATATCATATAACCAACTACACAGGAGGAAAAAAAGAATGACAAACCCTGTCTTTTCTATATACTTCTCCTATTGCAAAGAATTCATATGACCCCAAGGACAGCTAGAACTAAAACTCTGGTTTCCTGATTCTGAATCTATTTCTAAACCCTGGAAGTATTACAACAGCTGGAAACTAGATTAAATCATAACAGCTAAAAGCCTAAAGTTTCTTATATGCTCCAATTTCCAAAAAAAATATAACTATGCCTAGCAAGTAAAAATCATGGACACATTTGTCATCACTTTACATGTTTAGGTTGACAATTCAACTGTAACGACCTTTATGCATTACTTAGAAAGAGTAAATCTGCAAGTAAGATACATTTTTTATCATGAGCTAGAATTCTCCTCCCTTTAAGTTTCACCCTTTAGTGTGGGAAGTAAATGGATTCCCATCTTTATCTCATTTGACCAAATGACTGGGCTTCATGTATAGGCACACTATCTAAGATGGAGATTCAAACCATAGACTTCCCATAAAAATCATAGAATGTTAGGTTTAAAAGGGTCTATAAGTACCTAGAAAAACTCAGTGGCTCTTAACTGGGGGCAAGTTTGCCCTCCAAGGAACATTTGGCAATGTCTGGAGACATTTTTGGTTGTCACATCTGGGAGTGGAGGTACTACTGCAATCTAGTGGGTAGAGGCCAGGGATGCTGCTAAATCCACAACATACAGGGCAGTGTTCCACCACGAAACATTATCTAATCCAAAATGTCAATAGTGCCAAGGTTGAGAAACTGTAGTAACTAGATTCTAAAAAACAATAAAAGAAATCAAGGCCCAAAGAAGCTACAGCAAATAACTTGCTGAAGATCATGGGAGGATTAATGACAGAACTAGCACTTTAGGTGCTCTAACTCCTAAACCACACTATTTCCTATAGAGTTAGAGGGTATAGATGAAAGATGGGCAAAGACTCTTCCTGCCTGTGGCCTTTCTTGAATAGCGAATCCACTCAGTAGTTATACAATCTCTATCAGTAGAACCAAGCCACCTCCAAAGAATACTCCTTTCCAGGGCTACCTTGTTTCTATAACTCAATTCCATTCAATATATTTTTTGAAATCTACTGCCGAGAAACAATTGAGAAGTAGAACCAACAGACCAATGGGACGGGATACCTTTGAAAATAAAAAAAAAATCTCTAGAAAGACACCAAGGATAATGCAATAATCAGGTTACCTAAAAGAATTCCACGGAGAAAACTTTTTTCATTTTTGGAAAAATGGTTGCTCTTGAATATTAGACACCTTTCATCTTTTACTACTGTACTAAACCAAACCCATTGCTGTCAAGTTGGTTCTGACTCATAGCAACCCTATAGGACATAGTAGAACTGCCCCTTAGGGATTCCAAAGCTGCAAATCTTTACGGTAGCAGACTACCACATCTTTCTCCTGCAGAGTGGCTGGTGGGTTTGAACCTCTGACCTTTCAGTTAGCAGCCAAGCGCTTAACCACGGTGCCACTACAGCTCCTTTCATTACTGTACAGTGAAGGCTAAATAGCTTTATAAAAGGATACAACAGTTCTTTGCGGAATAGAAAGCAACTTATGTTTCAAACATATTTTAATTAGGAACATAGGTTTATTTTCCAGTTTAATTCTATTTCCAGACTCTTTCCTTGCCTAATCCTCTCCCCTTCAGGTGTGTGTGACCTGTAATTTGCTTCCAAGTAAATATAGCAAAGGTGTTCACGTATATGTGATTACATGTATGTGATTATGTTACATAAGATTGTA
This sequence comes from Trichechus manatus latirostris, assembly GCF_000243295.1. Lineage (NCBI taxonomy): Eukaryota > Metazoa > Chordata > Mammalia > Sirenia > Trichechidae > Trichechus > Trichechus manatus. The sequence continues at coordinate 1,837,593 of NW_004444056.1, read as the reverse complement.
ACACCCATCTTGCTAGGTGACTATCTCCCTCTCTGGCAGTGAAGAAGCAAGCTGCTATGTCATGAGCTGCCCTTTAAAGAAGGCCATGTGGCAAGGAACTAAGGGTAGCCTTTGGCTGACAGCCAGCAAGCAACTGAAGCCCTAAGACCCAGGGCCTGCAGAGAATTAAACGCTGCCAACAACTACATGGGCTTAGAAGTAGATCTTTTCCTCCTCAAGTCTTGAAGTTAGACCTCAACCCTGGCTAACACCTTGATTGCAGCTTTCAGATACGATCCTGAAGCAGAGAAACAAGCAAAGCCACGCCAGGACTCCTGACACATGGAAACTGTGAAATGATAAATGCATGTTATTTTAAGTTGCTAAATTTGCGATAATTCCTATTATAATAGACAAGCATTGGTATTATTCAAAAACGCAACATTAGAAGGATATTTCTAAAATGCAGATTGGATCATGTCACTCTCTCAGTGGTGTCAAACTGCCTACAGAATGCAGCCCAGACACCTTAGCAGGGTATAAAAGACTCTCCCTAATCTGACCTCTATTTCCCTGTTTAGTCACATCTCTTAAAAGTATGCTTTATTCCCCTCATCTCTTCTCTCTCACCCTCCAAGCCCCAGCCATATGTAACTAATTATAAAACTTCTAAAGAATGTATCCCCACAGCTCCTACCTGTGTGCTGCTACTCTTACCTAGAACATCTCACCCCCACCTCTACCCTCTTCTTGTATTTGCTCTTGGGTGCAGCCTCTTTGGCAAAGCCTTCCATGACCTCACCTGATCAAGGTTTATGGCCTTTCCCAGCCTAACACAGAACTCTGCACATTTCTGTGCAGCAGGCATCACCTTACATTTTAATTACCTGTGTGTTGCCTCTCCTGCAGACTCAGAGACTACAAGTTCCTTAAGGGGAGAACCTGAGTTTTATTTGTCTGAGTATCTACATCACAGAACTAGTGCTCAATAAACTTTTATTAAATGAATGAATGCCAATAAAATTTTATTCCCTGGCCATAATTTTTCAATTAAATATGTTACAATCAACAAAATAATTTTCCATTGTATAAAATATCACATTGTAGATACCATTAATAAAACCATGAATCTCTAAATGTAGAGATTTTAACATCTATCCAGGTCACTTCTTAACATCCTATTAAAAATGCCATACAATGCAAAAACAAAACTAATACTTGCTGCTTCATTATTCAAAAGGTTTTAAAGTCAATTTTAAATAGAAAACAAATTAGTACTTTTTCCATTTTGTAATATGATATTTATCCATATTTGTTAAATTTTTAGCTTAGAGGAGAAAGAAATGTTAAAAAATAAAAGTGAAACTTTAAAGATGCCTATAATGTATTTAAAAATATCATTTTAACATTTTAAAATAAAATTTAATATTAAAATAATTTTTATACAATTCCCCTCACTTAGCAAACAAAAATATCTTTTTTCCCTCAAATGCCAAATTACAAAATTATTTTTAAAAACAACTAATTCTCACATTTGGGTTTTTGTTATATGTAACTATAATAAAGGGGAAAACCTCTAAAATGATGAAACAATAAATTCATTTGTGCTAAAATTAATTTTTAGATTGAAAAGTTTTTGGATATAAACTAAGTGTACTACTGAAACAATATTTTTACTCATAAAATTAAGAGTATAGACTATGCTTTGGTTTGGTGTTCTATTTCATTCAAAAAACAGATGTTTTATATTCTAGGAAAGCATTGAAATGAAAAGCACAACTTTATAACTGTCCTCATCATAAACTAATATTCACTAAAACATTAGTGTTTCCTACACAAGGTAAAAATATAATGAGAGTAGGGTAAATTAGTAGAAGCAAACAATACAGAGCTACAAATATTTTAAGCACAGTTCTCTAGTACAACACACTGCATTTCACCCTAGAGAAAGAATGTTGGCAAAGACCTCCACCACGTGGAAACTAATTTTAAAGCTGTTGGACCCTAAAATTTTATTCAGCAGTTTGAAATCAATCCACAGCTTTCCTCATTCACCTTCCCACTTGGGGCTAATGCACAGGCATGAACATCTATTCAGGAAAACCACAAAAAACTTCAAAACAGCTAAAACGGTAGGCTCTTTATTCACAAACTATTTTAAATATTGTTTGTTACAGTGTGACTCATCTAACATTAATAATAAATGTAAAGTCCATCTCTTTAATTTTTTTAAGTTTGTTACCTTGAACAATCTTTAAAAAATACTTTTGTATAAAAAATACTTAAATACTTTTAGATAACTTTAAGATCCATGTAGACAAGAACAGGGTGCTGAAAGCCATAAAACCATTTTATTCTTAATATCCAACCACTGGATTTTTGACACACTGACATCTAGAATACGATGACAACAATTCAGAGTGATTGTGTTTGAAGTTACTTAAGAAAAAGCCTGAAATGTGCACCCACCAGATAAAATCCACTGGTAACCCTAAAAAGAATTCTTTTCATTACATTCCCCAAAGTTCCCTGATTAAAGTTTTATGTCCTGTAGTCTGCAATACAGTTTTTTAATTTTCTATAATTAAAAACTTAGAAAGAAAATATTAACCAAAAATAAGATAGTGATATCTATTAAAATTATAAAACTGAAAAAATTAAAGACTTACAGCTTTTACTTTATTCTGTACAACTTAAAAGTAAGTGTAAATGACTACTTTTCATGATGTTAAATTTAAAGTTTAAGTTTTAAAACTTTTCTTGGAACTCGTTTCTGTTTATACCAACGCAAATCAAGAATTCTTATAAAGTAGCAAAGCTGAAATATGATATCTAACTCACATGAGAGAAGACATTGAGTATTCATTTTAACTATTTATACTACAGGTATTCTAAGAAGTTTCCAATTGCAAACAAGTAACTCTGTTCACAGCAGCTAATTATGAAGACACTGAAATTATCAACATTGCTTGAAATAACTGATAAAGAAGAACTATAACTATTTTCTGAAACTATTTTTCAGAATATTCACTGATACTAAAAATGTTAGCATCTAATTCACTAAGGGTTAAATACTTGGTCTCTGGGCTCCTAATGCTAAAACCCTGCCAAAAAGTTCTCTAAGCTTTAAATATTGTTTCGATGGTCTGCATTTTTATTTTCAGGGAAAAAGAGAATATTGTCCTACGGTCAGCAGGTCACTAGTTATTAACTTGGAGTCACCTTGATTTTTGCTAAAATGAAGACTCTGCAGTCTATACTTCTTCTGTTACTGCTTGCGCCTTTGATAAAGCCAGCACCACCAACTCAGCAGGACTTACGCAGTATCTATGATTACGGAACAGACAATTTTGAAGAAACCATATTTAGCGAAGATTATGAGGATAAATACCTGGATGGAAAAAATATTAAGGTACTTTATTTCTATTCTAAATTCAACTTCTAAAACAGTAGCCCATTTAAATGCATGATTTTGTTTTTCTTAAAAGTGTGTGTGATAGGTGAAGGGAGAGGATAATATCTTAAACGATTCAAAAGTAATTGTTCCTACAATTATATTTTTAGAGTATGCATGCCTCCCAAATTAATAAACAGCATCTATGGTAACTAAATAGTATCTATAGCAACAACAACAACAACAAAAAAACACTTTAGAAAAACTAGACTTTAAGATGATCCTTGACTCATTAAGACTTGTATGTTAAGTAATGTTACACAGTGCCCGATACTTGCATATTATATTGCCTCAAAAATAAATTAGAAGAAATGTGTATTAGGAGAAATAAAGATGAATTATCAGCTTAAGGCTTATTATTTTAGGAAAAAGAAGTTCAAGGAAATAAACAGAAGAGTACTGATTATTCTGGTATCTATAGCATTTCACAATAATTTATGTATGTCAACAACACACAGTACCAAAAAGTAATAAACTATTTATATGGGACTTTCTTTTTTAAATCAGTTTCAACAGCTTAGACTCTTTATCAATCTTTACGAAGTAACTGGCATCAAGCTAATACTCTGCAGGGAGGACTTTTTTACCACATTAATCACACCACTCCTTTATGGGCTAAGTAATTACTCGTGCTTTTTTTGGCACACAGAAATGAAGGCTGGATAAGGAAAAAGTTAATACAGCACATAAGAATCTCTTGCCCATTCTGCCTCACTCACACATACACACACACACAAACACACAAATAATGGAAAATGAGAAATGTAGCCAAATATATAACAATGTAGATTGCTTCAAAAGTTCTTCTCCACTGTAAATAAGTTGGTAAAGACTTTAAGATCGACCTGTTATAATCACTTTTTTCCTTTTTTTTTTAAGTGCACAATGAGCAAATACTAACTTCACAGTTTCTTTCAATGGAGTTAATCTGCTAGTATTATTTTTGCCCATTATTAAGGAAAAAAAAAAATAGGTAAAACTAGTTATAGCATCAAATTAAAAAAAAGAAACATATAAGCTATTGTCAACAAAATTTGACTCTAATAATTAATTATAAAACACTTTCACAATTCCCTGGTTTCTAAAAAATAACAAGGTTAGACATGATTTGCTCTCTGCTTCTTCTCTTCACAGGGTATTAGTAAGTTTCTCTATCCTAATATAAATGCAGGACTAAGGTACTTTTAAAGAGGAGTAGAATTCAACAGGACTTGATATACAAATGTAGAGTGAGGAAGAAATATTCAATTAGAACACACGTGGGAAAATGAAGGCTAAGGACAGAGTTAAGCGTCAAGACTGAGACTAAATGTGGAAAAAATGCTTACAAAGGATAGAAAGAATAGGACCCTTCGTAATAGACTTTAATCTAACAGCAGAAAATGTACTCTCCTACAGCAGAAAAGAAGACAGTAAATGATAAAAGACCTAACCCCCTAGAGTTAACAGCCTAGACTGGCAGTATGCAGCAGGATGCGTAGGCTTGGATAAAAGAGCTCTAAGAAAACAACGACCAGAACAGAAGTACTGGAAATGTTCACAAATTGTGAAGAATGTAACCAATTTACTGAACAATTTGTGTAGAAACTACTGAATGGGAATCTAAACTGCTGTGTAAACCCTCACCAAAAACACAATATTATTTTAAAAAAAAGCTCTAAGGGTCAGGGCATAATGGAGGCATCTATGTAATTCAAAGGGTCACCACCAGAAGAGAACAAAAGAGCTCACTCAGTCCTTTACAAGTGTGAAACAACCGATGTTTTAGTCCCGTTCCAAACTGTAGAGTATGATATAGGAACTCACTTTCAGACAAGAACCATAAAGAATAATTAAAAGAGCTACTCTACATAAAGATTATTTCAAGATAGCATCTTCATTTCAGGTGTTCACCTCAGAAAAATTTTCATTCCAATTTAGAGAATTCCCTCTTAGCTCTTGTTTTGAATTTCAGTATGTTCAACACTTACTAAGCACTCAGTTCAGCTATTAGAGATTTAAAAAAAAAAAAAAAGTAAAAGACCTAGTTCTTTTACTCAAGGAGGCCACAGTATGGAGTGAAAGGAAGCTAACCAAAAATTTACATTTTAATTTAAAAATTGATGAAATGAAGTAATGTATAGACTCCTATATGGACATAAAAAAATGTCACTAACTGTGACTATGAGAAGATAAATGCAATCCCTCAGCTTTATAGTAATAAACTTTTATTTTTCTAATAGGAAAAAGAATCTATAATAATACCTGATGGGAAAAGTCTTCAATTACAGAAAGATGAGAGTGTAACAACCTTACCCCCCAAGAAAGAAAATGAAGGTAAGTATTAATACTCTTAGCATCTAAATTTTGTTCCCAAAAGAATCTTTAAAAAACGGCTTATATCTGAACGGGATTCACAACAGAGGGTACTGGACAGAGCTGGAGAAGGATGTAGAACAAAATTCTACCACACACAAAAAGACCAGATTTACTGGCCTGACAGAGACTGGAGAAACCCCGAGAGTATGGCCCCCGGACACCCTTTTAGCTCAGTGGTGAAGTCACTCCTGAGGTTCACCGTTCAGCTGGGGATTGGACAGCCTTATAAAACAAAACGGGACTAATGAGGCACAGCAGTCCAGGGACAAGGACTAGAAGGCAGAAAGGGAAAGGAAAGCTGGTGATAGGGAACCCAAGATTGAGTAAGAACAGTGTTGACACGTGGTGGGGTTCTTAACCATTGTCATAGGGCAATACGTGTACTGTTTAATGAGAAACTATTTTGTTCTGTAAACCTTCATCTAAAGTGAGA
>NW_004444056.1:1799877-1831269 GCF_000243295.1 Trichechus manatus latirostris | reverse complement strand
AAAAAAAGGTCCTCCAAGGCTGAGAAGGGAGCGTGTTGACATGTCGTGGGGTTGTTAACCAATGTCATAAAACAATATGTGTACTGACTGTTTAATGATAAAATATTTATTCTGTAAACCTTCACCTAAAGTACAATAAAAAAAATAGCTTATAATAAATCTTTATTCTTTATAGTAATCAAAGGAGCCCATGGGTGGTGCCAATGGTTAAGCGCTAGACTACTAGCTGAAAGGTCGATGGTTTGAACCTGCCCAGAGGTGTCTCAGAAGATCGGCCTGACTATATGCTTTCAAAAGGTCACAGGCTGAAAACCCTATGGAGCAGTTATACTCTGCACAAATGGGGTCGCCATGAGTCGGAATCAATTCAACAACAACTAACGACAGTAATCAAAAATTGCCTCAGGATACAGTAAACCCCAACAGTGGAATTTTATCTCCAGTGATAAAGTCAAACATATATATTGGGAATATATATAATATGCCATACCATATTATGAGTGAGAAATGTGAATTAGGAGCATTCAAGAATAACCAAAGCTTAGTCCAAGCTTAGTCTCCACAGAGAGTGTATGTGTGTGATTATAAAAATCAATTGAAGAAATACTTATTAAACTCCTATTATTTGTCAAATACTATGTAAATCCTAAGGATCAGGTAAATAAAATATAATTCTTGCCTTCAAGAAACAGAAGAGAGGGCTATATACATACATAAATTGTAATGTACATTTAGATTTAAAAAATAAAAAACTTATCATAAAACAACAAATTACAAGTTCTACCTAACACTAGGACTTTTTTATAAGTCCTACTTATTAAAATAGTAGGACTTGTTAATAAACATCTATTTATATTATTTTTGCTCTATCATAGAATATTATTTACATAAGAACATGAAAAAAATAGCCTAATTTCCATATTGTGAACCAAAACAGAAAATATATCTTAAAACATCTGAAAAGTATCATAGTCAAAATAGACTTGAGTAAATGAAGACATCCCTTGTCCTTGGAAAGTGTGACTCAATATCCTAAAGAAGTCAGTTCTCTCTAAATTAATTTATAACTTTTAAATAATTTCAATAAAATTACCACTAAGTTATAGAGCTAGAAAAGTAGATTAAAGTTCATATGGAAAAAAAAAAACGAAAATACACATGGAAATTTAGTACACCTACTCCACACTTACTATCTCATTATCCAAAATTTCACATTCACAACAATAGTAAAAAATCTACTATTCAGCTATTTTGTGCATTAATGATGAAAGTCTGGCAGTAATGAGCCCCAAGATGTAAGGAGAGAGTGATGCTGGCTGTGATGGTTAAGGTTATGTGTCAACTTGGCTGGGCCATGATTCTCAGTGGTTTGGCAGTTATATAAGGTCATTTCACAGTTATGTAATGATGTAATTTGGCAAGCATGTAATGGTGTAATTTGGCAGTTATGTAATGACGTAATTTGGAAGTTATGTAATGATGTAGTCATCCTCCATTTTGTGATCTGATGTGGTCATCCTCAATTTTTGCATAACGCTGATTTTCGCATAACGGCCTAGTCTTTGGAACCTGACCATGTCGGTAAGTGAGGAGTGGGTGTATATGATAAAGGCAGCATCTCAAATCACTAAAGCAAAAACGGTGTTTTTAAAAAATGGTGCTGGAATAACTGGGTAGACATTTGAAAACAGATGCATGTAGATCTGTACCTTACACCACATGTAAAATAAACCTCAAATAGATTGGGGATGTAAATATAAAAAAAATGAAACCACCATTCACGTACTAGAAGATAACCTGGGTGTAAGGTGCCTCAAGATCCAGAGACAAATTTTATACCACAGAATAATTTCTTTGCATGGCAAAAAACATCATAAATGAAGTCAAAGACAACTGAAAACTGGGAAAAATGTTTGTAATAGATATCACAGATAAAGAGCTAATATCTCTAATTTGTTTTTTTAAAAAAGTCTTAAAAATTTAGGAGAAAAAAGACCAAAAATCCATGGGAAAAATGGGAAAAAATTAAATAAAATTGCCTCTTAAACATAAGAAAAACTATTCAATGGGACACACAATTAGAGAAATATAGATTAAAATTATATTTAACCTATCCAATTGACAAAAATCAAAAGCACAACAATATACTCCATTGTAAGGCTCTGAGATAAGAGACACTCTCATACATTGCTGGTGGAAATGCAAATTGCTACAGTACTTTTTGAGATGAATTTGGCAATATCTAACAAAACCAAATTATGTATTTACTTTTTGACCTAAGCAATCCTATTTCTAGGAATTTACCCTGAAGATACACTTCCAACAATAAGTAAATACACTTGCAAAATCATTGACTCATTGTTTGCAAATGCAAAATATTGGAAAACAATCTAAGTGTTCATACATTGAAAAGTGGCTGAATAAACCACGGTATACCCATACAAGGGAGTACTGTCCAGTTGTAAAAATGAATGTGGAAGATATCTATGAACTAATAAGGAGTGATTTCCAGAATACATTATTATGTGAAAAAAGTAAAGTACAAAAGAGTATCTATAGTATGTTTCTTTCATGTAAGGAAGAAGAAGATAAAAGGAAAAATATGCGTATACGCTCATTTGTGCAAAAAGAAATACAGGAAGGATAATTAAAAAAAACTAATCAAACTAAGTCACCTACAAGATGTAGGTGTGAATAGGGGTGGAAAGGATGGGGATATGGGGATGGGCTAAAGACATTTCTCTGACATTCACTTTTTGTATAGATTTAATTTTAGAACAAGGTTACCCTTCACATAGGCAAACAAATACCTAGATAAATAAACAAACCCAAATTGGAACACAAATAGAAAAAAATAAATTTAATTATATTTCAAATGAATAACATAATACACTAAAGGGGGAAAAATCTAATCCAAGTAATCCTAAACACAGTATTTTGACTATATACTCTCAGGGTAAAGACAAAAAGGGATTATAGACAAATACTAAATTCCAGTGAGCAGGCATGTTTCCAACAGTGTTATGGGTTAGTAACTTTAAAACTTCTTAACGTGTGTTCTAGGACTGAATAAAGTAAATAAATATGCTGTGGATAACAAGCGCCAGGGTTCTCATTGTCAGAGAAGGGCGTTACAAATATTGGAAGGGGGAAGGCTAGAATTAGCACTGTGAGTTGGACTGGAGTGGAAAGTATCAGTATCAACTCATGGTTTATAATATACATAGAGATACAGAAATATAGACATGTTTGTTTCTCTGTGTAAGTGTGTATGTCTATATATGCATATGGTGTGTGTGTATGTGTGTTTGTGTAGAAGTATATGATGTATATATGTATGTATTTATTTGTGTGTATGTATATATATTTCTATATACATACATATGTGTGTGTGTATTATGCATGGAGAGCAAGACATATAGATATATTTCCTAGCTCCCACTGCTGAAAGAGTCTAGAAGCAATAAAACCGCGGTGGCAAAGAACTCATCACACACCGAGATCTTGGTTTCTAAATACTATTCTCCACTAAAACGAACAAGTGTTCCTTGAAGAAATAAACAGCTGATTTCAGGGCTGGGACAGGGAAAATGCAAGACTGACCTGGGACATCTTGCTATGCCAGAAAAACAACGAAGTACTCAAAGAATAACGGGGGCATTTAAATTAAAAAAAAAAAATTCACCAAAATAAATGAAAGACTGGAGGTGGAGACAACATGGTGCTATAGAAAGAAGCATCATGACATTTCTCTACAGCAAAAACTGGAAAAACAAGTAAAACAGATACAGATGTCAATCCTGGAACCCTAAGCAACAAATGAAGACAAAAAGAACTCGATCAAGCACCAAACTGAATAAGAAACTGACAGAGAACAGAGAATGAGAAGGGCTATGGAGTGGAAGTCACTTACCAGCTAATGCAGCACACATTCTCCATCTTGGACTTCAGTCACCAAGGAACGCAGACAGGGAGTATGGGAAGGCAACTCTACAGAACTCCCACCAGAAGACGGATTACCCAGTAACCAGTGACACACGCTTTGCCAACCCCCATCTTTCTTCCCTCTACACAGCCTCTGCCACTTTCCAACAGACCATGGTTGCTTGGCCAGAGAGACACCAGTTCCTAGCCAGCTCCTTCAGCATCATTTTTTTTTCTTCTTTTTTTGGCTTTTTTTCTTTCTTCTCTCTCTCACTTCCTTCCTTTCCTTTCTCCCACCAAGCTAGCACCGTGTGCCGCCTCTGCTCCTTCTTGACAGGCTGTGACACACCACTGGACTAGAGAGCCACCGGCACATGGCTTCCCCAGTTGGTGCCATCCCACCAGCGGGCTCCCTCAGCACCATTTTTTTGTTTGTTTCTTATCTCTCACTCCTTTCCTTTCTCCCATATACTTAGCCAAGTGTGACATCTCCAACCCTTCTGGACGGGCTGTGTCACGCTGCTTGGCTAGAGAGCCACAAGCACACAGCTTCTTTGGGTCCATGCCACCCCATTAGCAGGCTCCCTCAGTGCTATTTTTTTTTACTTTTTTATTTCTCTCTCCCTTCCTTCTTTTCCTTTCTCCCGTACACCTAGCCTTGGGTACCGTCCCCACTCCTTCTTAACAGGCTGTGCGATACTGCTCAGCTAGAGAGCCACCGACACACCACTTCCCCAGTCCACCCCACCCCACCCTAACAGCAGGCTCTCTCACACCATTTTTTTTTTTTCGGTTTCTTTTCTCTCTCTCTCTCTCTTCCTTCCTTTCTTTCTCCTGTACACCTAGCCGAGTGTGCCATCTCTGACCCTTCTTAACAGGCTGTAGCACATGACTCACTAGACAGCCACCAGCACAGGGCTTTCCTGGGTCCGCACGACTCCACCAGCAGGCTCCCTTAGCACCATTTCTTGTTTTTTCCCGGGTTTCATAGTCTCTATCCCTTCCTTCTATTCCTTTCTACTGTCCACCTAGCCCTGTGTACCCTTCTTGATGGGCTGTGCAACACTGCTCAGCCAGAGAACCACCAACACATGGCCTCCCCAGGTCCATGCCAGCCCACTGGCAGGCTCCCATGGTGCCTTTTTTTTAATTATTCAGTTTCTTCTCTCTCTCCCTCCCTTCCTTTTCTTTCTCCTGCCCATCTAGCCCCATGTACCATCCGTGCCTCTTCTGGATAGGCTATGCCACACAGCTCAGCTACAGAGCCACCAGTACACAGTCTCCCTGGGTCCACGTAGCCTCCACTGGGGCGTTTTTCTACAAAAATGAAAGAAACAAAAACAAAAATACACTAACAAAAGGAATTCGGCGCAGAAGAGTACGAGGAATGAAGAAAATGTCAGCACTACAAAAAAAGCACTACGATGACAGCAATAAACTCACATCTATCAATAATCACACTGAACATAAATGGCTTAAATGAAACAGACAGTGACAGAATGGATTAAGAACAGAACCCATTAATATGCTGTCTGCAAGAGACCCAGTTTAGAAACAAAGACATAAGTATATTAAAAATCAAAGCATGGAAAAAAATATATCAAGCAAACAGCAACCACAAAAAGAGCAGAAGTGGCAATACTGATCTTAGATAAAACAAACTTTAAAACAAAATCCACCAAAAAGACAAGGAAGGACATTATATAATGATTAAAGGCACAATCTACCATGAGGACATAACCATAATAAGTATGCACGCACCCAAAGACAGGGCTCCAGAATACATAAATCAAACTCTCATAGCACTGAAAAGAGACATTGACAGTCCCATAATAATAGTAGGAGCCTTCAACACACCACTCTAGGTAAAGGACAGAACATCTAGAAAGAAACGCAACAAAGATACGGAAGATCTAAAGGCCACAATCAATAAACTTGACCTCACAGACAAATACACAACACTCCACCCAGCAGCAGCAAAGTACACATTCTTTTCCAATGCACATGGAACGTTCTCCAGAATAGACCACATCTAAGGCCACAAAGCAACCTTCAACAAATTCAAAACACTGAGATATTACAAAGCATCTTCGCTGATCACAATGCCATAAAAGTAGAAATTAATAACAGAAAGTGCAAACAAAAAAAATCAAATACATGGAAACTGAGTAACACCTTGCTTAAAAACCACTGGGTAACAGAAGAAATTAAAGATGGAATCAAAAAATTTCTAGAATCAAACAAGAATGAAAACACATCATATCAAAATGTTTGGGATACAGCAAAGGCAGTGCTCAGAGGTCAATTTATAGCAATAGATGCACACATCGAAAAAGAAGAAAGGGGCAAGTCAAAACATAAGATACACAACACAAACAGAAAGCAGCAAAAGAAACCCATAGCCACAAGAAGAAAGAAAAGATCAGAGCAAAAATGAAAGAAATAGAGAATAGAAAAACAATAGAAAGAATCAACAAAACCAAAAGTTGGTTCCTTGAAAGGATCAACAAAATCGACAAACCACTGGCCAAACTGACAAAGGAAAACCAGGAAAGGAAGCAAATAACCCAAATAAGAAATGAAATGGGGAACAGTACAACTGACTCAACTGAAATAAAAAGGATCATAAAAGAGTACTATGAAAAACAATACTCCAACAAATTTGAAAACCTAGAGGAAATGGACAAATTTCTAGAAACACAGTACCAACCTACAAAATAAGGTAGAAAATCAGAACAGACCCTTAACAAGAGAAGAGATTGAAAAGGTTAAAAAAAAAAAAAAAAAACCCAAAACAAAACACCCCAACATAAAAAAAGCCCTGGCCCAGATGGCTTCACTGGAGAATTCTACCAAACATTCAGAGCAGTGCTTGCACCAGTACTACCCAAACTATTTCAGACACAGAAAAGGAAGGGATACTTCTGAATTCATTCTATGAAGCCAGCATAACCCTGACATCACAAAAAAAGAAAATTACAGACCAATATCTCTCATGAATATAGATGGAAAATTCTCAACAAAATTCTAGCCAATAGAATTCAGCATCATATCAAAAAAATAATATACCACGACCAAGTGGGATTCATACCAGCTATGCAAGGATAGTTCAATATTAGAAATCAATCAACATGATCCATCATATAACTCAAACAAACAAACAAAAAGAGTCACATGATCATCTCAATAGAAGCAGAAAGGGCATTCGACAAAGCCCAACACTCATTCCTGATAACAACTCTCAATCAAATAGGTAAGAAGAGAAATTCCTCAACATAATAAAGGGCATTTATACAAAAACCAACAGCCAACATCATTCTTAATGGAGAGAAGCTGAAAACATTCCCCTGGAGAACAGGAACAAGACAAGGATGTCCTTTAACACTACTCCTATTTAACATTGGGCTGGAAGTCCTAGCTAGAGCAACGAGGCAAGAAAAAGAAATAAAGGGTATCCAGATTGGTAAGGAAGAAGTAAAACTTTCCCTATTTGCGGATAATATGATACTATACATAGGGAACACCAAAGACTCCACAAGAAAACTACTGGAACTAAAAGAAAGATTCAGCAGAGTAGCGGGATACAAGATAAACATACAAAAATCAGTTGGATTCCTTTACACCAATAAAGAGAACTATGAAAAGGAAATCAAGATAGCAATACCATTTATAATAGTTCCTAAAAAAATAAAAGACTTAGGAATAAATCTAACAAGGGACATAAAAGGCCTAAACAAAGAAAACTACAAAACACTACTGCAAGAAACCAAAGGAGACCAACATAAATGGAAAAACAAACCATGCTCATGGATAGGTAGACTCAAAACTGTGAAAATGTCAATTCTAGTCAAAGAAATCTACAATACAATGCATTCCCGATCCACCTACCAACAGCATTCTTTAATGAGATGGAAAAACTAGTCATTAACTTTATATGGAAAGGGAAGAGGCCCTGGATAAGTAAAGCACTATTGAAGAATAAAGTAAGAAGATTTGTATTACCTGACCTCAGAACCTACTAGGCAGCTGCAGTACTTAAAACAGCCTGGTACTGGTACAATGACAAACACATTGACCAATGGAACAGAATTGAGAACCCAGGTGTAAATCCATCCATATCTATGGTCACCTGATCTTTGACAAAGGCCCAAAGTCCATTAAATGGGGAAAAGACAGTCTGTAACAAATGGTGCTGGCAAAACTGGACGTCCATCTGCATAAAAATGAAACAAATCATATCTCGCACCATACACAAAAAACTAATTCAAAATGGATCAAAGACCGAAATATAAAAACAAAACTATAAAGATCAGGGCAAGAAAAGGATACGAACCATAACTAACAATACATAAACACCAGAAGATAAGCTAGATCACTGGGATCTTATGCTCATCAAAAGACTTCACCTAAAGAGTAAAAAGAGAACCTACAGACTGAGAAAGAAGTTTTGGCTATGACATAACTGACAAAGGTCTAATCACTAAAATCTATAGGAAAATCCAACACCTCTACAACAAAAAGACAAACAATTCAATGAAAAAATTGGCAAAGGATATGAACAGACACTTCACCAAAGAAGACATTCAGGCAGCTAACAGACGCATGTGGAAATGCTCGTGATCACTAACCATTAGAGAAATGCAAATCAAAACTACAACGAGATACCATCCACTCCAACATTACTGGCATGAATCAAAAAAACAGAAAATAACAAATGTTGGGGAGGCTGTGGGGAGATTGGAACTATTATGCACTGCTGATAGGAATGTAAAGTGGTATAACCATTTTGGAAAACGATATGAAGCTTCCTTAAAAAGCTAGAAATAGAAATATCATACAATCCGGCAATCCCACTTCTAGGAATATATCCTATAGAAAAAAGAGCCATTGCACGAATAGACATATGCACACCCATGTTCACTGCAGCATTATTCACAATAGCAAAAATATGGAAACAACTTAAGTGCCCATCAACAGATGAATGGATAAACAAACAATGGTACATACACACAATGGAATACTACTCTAAGATAAAGAACAATGATGAATCTGCAAAATATCTCACACATTGGATGAATCTGGAGGGCTTTATGCCGAGTAAAATAAATCAATCACCAAATGACAAATATTGTATGAGACCACTGTCATGGATTGAATTGTGTCCCCTAAAAATATCTGTCAACGTGGCTAGGTTATGGTTCCCAGTATTGTATGATTGTCTACCGTTTTGTCATCTGATGTGATATCCCTATATGCTGTAAACCCTATCACTATAATGTAATGAGATCTATTAGTGGCAGTTATAGTGATGAGATGTACATGATTAGATAGTGTCTTAAGCCAATCTTAAGATATAAAAGAGAAGCAAGCAAAGAGAAAGGGGGACCTCATACCACCAAGAAAGCAGTGCCAGGAGAAGAGCTATCCTTTGGACCTGGGGTTGCTGCGCTGAGATGCTCCCAGACCATGGGAAGACTGATGACAAGGACCTTCCTCCAGAGCCAACAGAGAGAGAAAGCTTTCCCTGTAGCCAGTGCCCTGAATTCGGACTTCTAGCCTACTGGACTGTGAGAGAATAAACTTCTCTTTGTTAAAGCCATCCACTCGTGGTATTTCTGTTATAGCAGCACTAGATGACCAAGACAACCACTATTATAAAAACTTATAAAAATGTTTACACACAGAAAGAAATAATCTTTGATAGTTACAAGGGAGGGGAAGGGTGGGGAAGGAAAAGCACTAAATAGACAATAGATAAGTGGTAACTTTCGTGAAGGGTAAGACAATACTGGTGAAGCCAGCACAAGTTGACCAAGACAAGGTCATGGAAGCTTCACAGACACATTCAAACTCCCTGAGGGACTGAATTACTGGGCTGAGGGCTGGGGACAATGGTCTCGGAGGACATCTAGCTCAACTGGCATAATATAATTTATAAAGGAAATATTCTACATGCTACTTTGGTGAGTAGTGTCTGGGGTCTTAAAAGCTTCTGAGCAGCCATCTAAGATACTCCACTGGTCTCACCCCATCTGGAGCAAGGGAGAATGAAGAAAACCAAAGACACAAGGGGAAGATTAGTCTAAAGGAGTGATGGAACACAACTACCACAGCCTCCACCAGACTGAGTCCAGCACAACTAGATGGTGCCCGGCTACCACTACTGACTGCTCTGACAGGGATCACAATAGAGGATCCCAGGCTGAGCTGAAGAAAAATGTAAAACAAAATTCTAACTCACAAAAAAACAAAACAGACTTACTAGTCTGACAGAGATTGGAGAAACCTAAGAGTATGTCCCCTGGACACCCTTTTAACTCAGGTTAACTGAGGTTCACCTTTCAGCCAAAGATTAGACAGGCCCATAAAACAAAATGAGACTAAATGGGCGCAACAACCCAGGGGCAAGGACGAGAAGACAGAAGGGGACAGGAAAGCTAGTAATGGGGAACCCAAGGTCAAGAAGGGGAGAGTATTGACATGTTGTGCGGTTGGCAACCAATGTCACAAAACAACAGGTGTATTAATTGTTTAATGAGAAACTAATTTGCTCTGTAAACCTTCATCCAAAGCACAATTAAAAAAAAAACATGAAGACACAAATTTTGAAAGTAAAAAGATGGTGAAATATATGAAAGGCAGACATCTGGTGTGGCTACATTAATAACAGATAAACAGGATTTAATTCATAATGATGCTCTATAGGCATATGGGACGATTATATTATTAATCTCAAATTCTAAAGGTATCATTGCAGTTTGCAATTATTGAACTAATTACAAGCCAGAATGATCAAACTACCAATGGCTCAAATGTGCCTATAAAACAATGACCTACTTACTGTAAGTACATAGCATTTGAAAAAGAGTTGAAATCATACAGTAAAATGTAGTACTCTAAATAAATAAAATGCTCTACGTTGATAGACTTCTGGAGAGGAAGGAGTTAAAGTGGCTTGGCTGTGATCCATTCACTTGCTTTACAGGGCCGATGACCTTGTCTATTCTCATAATAATTATGTTGATAACTTGAACTCCTGATAAGTACACTAATGATATTTTCTTATACATGGCATGCCGTTAGCCAGATGTCCCTGGTTAAGGATTGCATATAGTAAAGAAATTCAGAATCTATGGATTTATGAGGCATGACTTTCTGGAAAATGTCATGTAGCTGGGCTATAAATTGGAGATGTTTCATAAACGAAACACTCCTCTGCTCTGTGAAATTTTGTCTACCCTCTGGATCAGAGTGGGCATGTTCAATGCGAGAAGAAGGGTCCTGAGGATTCATGCAGAATGCCTCAGACCTCTCTGCCTCACTGATGCCTCTTAATTGATTCTATCCTTGAAATTACTAATAAAGATTGATACTGGGTATATCTCTAAAAAAAAAAAAAATACATGAAAGACATAGGTATAAATGTGCAAAAATATGCAAGTCCTGTACACTGAAATCTACAAAACATTACTGAGAAATTAAACAAGACTTAAATACATGGAAACATATACTGTGTTCAAGGATTGAAGACTCAATACTGTTAAGATGTCAACTCTTCCCAAATTTATCTACAGATTTAACATAATCCCAATCAAAATCTTAGCAAGCCCTTTTGAAATTAACAGGCTGATTCTAAAATCTATATGGAAATTAAAACCACCTATGATAGTCAAAACGCTGAAGAACAAAATTGGAGGGCTTACGCTACTGAATTTCAAAACTTATTTTAAAGCTACAAGAATAATACCATGTGGTACTGGTAAAAAAAAAATAAACAAATAAATCAGTGAGTCCAGGAATAGACTAACACAATATGGTCAACTAGTTTGCAACAATGGTGTCAACACAATTCAATGAGAAAAGAATAAATTTTTCAATAAATGTTGCTGGAAGAGGGGAAAATATGAAACTCAACGCTTCTCTGACACTATATGTAAAAATTATCTTGAAATGGATCCTATAGATAAATGTAAAGAACTTAAACTATACAACTTTTAGAAGAAAACACAGGAGAAAATCTTCATGTTTGGTGAAGATTTCTGAAATATGCCACAAAAATCATGAACTATAAAATTTGAATGGCTAAAATTAAAAAATGATGACCATATCAAGTGTTGGAAAGGATATGGAGCAACCGAAACTCTTAAACATTGCTAGTTGACTATGTAAAATGGCACAACCAATTTGGAACAGTTTCATATTTTCTTCAAAAGTTTAAACATACACTTATAGCAAGACCCAGCTATTTCAATCTTAGGTATTCATGCAAAAAAAATGAAAGGATAAGTCTACACAAAGACTTGTACACAAATGTTGACAGTAGTTTTCTCTGACATAGCCAAAAACTAGAAACAATCCAAATACTAAGAGATCACTGTTACCAACAAATTGTGCATATTCATACAATGGAATGCTACCTAGTAATAAAAAGAAATTAACTCCTAGTTCATTGCAAGTGGCCAACCAAGGCACAACAATTGGTCTGTGTTTACCTGGAGCAATAGAGGAAGAAGGAGAGTCAGGAATAGGAGGAGGAAATGGAATGTGTGGCTAATTGTCTCCATGAACGACTACCTCCTTTGCTATGAGACCAAAAGAACTGATGGTCCCCAGCTACCATTACTGAACATTTTGAACAAGGATTCCATAGAAGAATCCTGATCAAAAGGAGGAAAATGTAGAACAGAAATTCAAATTTTCATGGACATCCAGTCATAGAGGCTGAATAAATCCCTGAAGCTACTGCCCTGAGATAATCTTTAAATCTTAAACCAAAAATATTCCCTGAAGTCTTCTTAAAACCAAACAATAGTTTAGCTTAACTAGTAAAGAATGTGTGCCTTGAGCATTGTGCTCTTTTAAGATCTATCTATATGGGATCAACTTGAAAGATTAGATAGGAATCTTAGGGGGCAGTGAGTGTATGTTAATGGGGGAGGAACAACTCAGAAAAGGAAGATGAGAATGGCTTTGCAACTGGAAGAATGTAATTAATGTCACTGAAATGTACATGTAGAAATTTAAATTGATATGTTTTTGCTGTGTATATTCTCAACAACAAATATAAATTATTTTTAAAAATCATATATATATCCTCACCTTCTTCTCAAAACCATTACTCTTAACTAACAAAACAGAAAAAAAAAAAGGAATCAACTACTGATCCATGCAATAATGGATGACTCTGAAAATAATTATGCTAAATAGTTTAACAGTTAAAGAAGCCAGACAAAAGAGTACATACTGCATGATTTATGACATAAAATTCTCAAAAATGCAAACGAATGTATGACAGAAAACAGATCAGTGGTTGCTTGGGAATAAAAGTAGGAGAGAGATTTTTGGAGTGATGAGTATGTTAATAATCTTAATTGGGATGATAGTTTCATGGGTGTATACATACGTGAAAACAAAAATTATATTATTTACATATGTACAATTTATTGTATGTCATTTAACCACAATATAGCTATGGCAGGGTAAAAACGAATGCACTTGAAGGGGCTCTCAGTGGCCAAATCTGAGACTTTGATTATCAAAATAAATATGATGATAATGGATTATAACTATGGGATAAGTACAAATCCTTAAGTTCATACCGATATAAATAAAGAAGGAAATGTGACACCTTATAAAAGAATGACAACTAATAAATGAAGAAGGAAAGATGGAATTAGATAATCACTATTTGGGAACTATCCTAGCAATAACTGATTCAGAGAACAATCATCATTGGTTGCTAAAACTAATGGTGGAAGTTTGATGACAAACTGGATATTTACACTGTCAAGATAATTATTAATTATGAAGTAAGAAAACAGTAACTTTCCAAAGTGAGAAACATGGCAGACACTATTTTAACTAAGTAACCAAAGATAACATCATCAGGAATGGGACAAATAGATATCCTGTGCCTACTGATACACAGTGCTGAGGACACATCATTTCCATAATATTCATATAAAAAATGAAGAACCTTCAGACTAACCCTAACTGAAAGACAGCTGTAAAATAAATGCCCTTTATTCTTCAAAAAAGTAATGGCTATAAAAACAAAGACTAAGGAACTGTTCCAGGTTAAAGGAGACAAAAGAGGCATACCAACTAAATGCAACGAATAACTTGAGGTGTCATGGGATCAGAAAAGTGCCTGGGATGACTCCGGTTTTCAACTTAGTGGTTTGCTTATTTAACTAGTGGTTTCTGAACTCATTAGTGTTTCAGATATAACAATCTAGATAAATCAAGCTAGTTAATAACATTATTTTCTGCTTTACAAAGTCATCTTTTGGTATTCAAATGAGGAAATGTAAATGCCAATCAATTCAACAATTAAGGGATCAATGTTAAAACAGAGAATAAAAAAAGATTGTAGATTTCAGAATTTAAAATAAAAGTCTGGTGAATTATCAGGTACAACATAGGTCCTTAACTACCATAATCCTATAAAATATCTTTTCAAATTACTACTAGGATTCACGTGTCTGTCAGTTTGTTGTACGGTGGGGGCTTGCATGTTGCTTTGATGCTGGAAGCTATGCAACCAGTATTCAGATAGCCTCAGGATCACCCATGGCAGAAAGGTTTCAGCTGAGCTTCCAGACTAAGACAGACGAGGAAGAATGACCCATCAGTCTACTTCTGAAAACAATTAGCCAGTGAAAACCTTACGAACAGCAGTGGAACACTGTCTGATATAGTGCCAGAAGATGAGCCCCCCAGGTTGAAAGGCACTCAAAAGAAGATTAGGGAAGAGCTGCCTCCTCAAAGTAGAGTCAACCTTAATGACCCTGTATAGAGTCAAGCTTTCAGAACCTTCATTTGCTGATGTGACACGGCTCAAAATGAGAAGAAACAATGCAAACATCCATTAATAATCTGAACGTGGAAGGTATGAAGTATGAATCTAGGAAAATTGAAAATAGTCAAAAATGAAATGGAACGCATAAACATCGATATCCCAGGTATCAGTGAGCTGAAATGGACTGGTACTGGCCATTCTGAATCGGACAATCATCTGGTCTACTATGCCAGGAATGACAACTTGAAGAGGAATGGTGTTGCCATTTGTCATCAAAAAAAACATTTCAAGAACTATCCTGAAGTATAACGCTGTCAGTGATAGGATACTATCCATACGCCTGCTGGAAGGCCAGTTAATAGGACTATTATTCAAATTTACGCACCAACCACTAAGGCCAAAGGCGAAGAAATTGAAGATTTTTACCAGCTTCTGCAGTCTGAAATTGAATCGAGCATGCGATCAGGATGCATTGATGATTACGGGTGATTAGAACGCGAAACTTGGAAACAAACAAGAAGGATCGGTAGTTGAAAATACGGCCTTGGTGACAGAAACAATGCCAGAGATCACAGGATAGAATTTTGCAAGACCAACGACTTCTTCATTGCAAATATCTTTTATTACCAACATAAACGGCAATTACACACAGGGACCTCGCCAGATGGAATACACAGGAATCAAATCCACTACATCTGCGGAAAGAGGCAACAGAAAAGCTCAATATCATCAGTCAGAACAAGCACAGGGGTCAACTGTGGAACAGACCATCAATTGCTCACACGCAAGTTCAAGCTGAAGCTGAAGAAAATTAGAACAAGTCCACAAGAGCTGAAGTACGACCTTGAGTATATCCCACCTGAATTTAGTGATCATCTCAAGAATAGATTTGACACACTGAACACTAATGACCGAAGACCAGATGAGTTGTGGAACATCAAGGACATCACACATTAGAAAGAAAAGACCAAAACGGGTGTCAGAAGAGATGCTGAAACTTGTTCTTGAAGGTCGAGTAGCTAAACCGAAAGAAAGAAATGATGAAGTAAAAGAATGAACAGAAGATTTCAAACGGGGGCTCGAAAAGACAAAGTATTATAATGACACGTGCAAAGAGATGAGATAGAAAACCAAAGGGGAAGAACATGCTTGGCATATCTCAAGCTGAAAGAACTGAAGAAAAAATTCAAGCCTCAAGTTGCAATAGTGAAGGATTCTATGCGGAAAATATTAAATGACGCAGGAAGCATCAAAAGAAGATGGAAGGAATATACAGAGTCATTATACCAAAAAGAAATTGTTCGATGTTCAGCCATTTCAAGAGGCAGCATATGATCAGCAACCGATAGTACTAAAGGAAGAACTCTGAGCTGCACTGAAGGCACTGGCGAAAAACAAGGTTCCAGGAATTGACGGAATATCAACTGAGATGTTTCAACAAACGGATGCAGCACTGGAAGTGCTCACTTGTCTATGCCAAGAAATTTGGAAGACAGCTACCTGGCCAACTGACTGGAAGAGATTCATATTTATGCCTATTCCCAAGAAAGGTGATCCAACCGAATGTGGAAATTATCATACAATATCTTAATATAACATTCAAGTAAAATTGTACTGAAGATCATTCCAAAACATCTGCAGCAGTGTATCAACAGGGAACTGCCAAAAATTCAGGCCAGATTCAGAAGAGGATGTGGAACCAGGGATATCATTGCTGATGTCAGATGGAGCCTGGCTGAAAGCAGAGAATACCAGAAAGATGTTTAGTGTTTTATTGCCTATACTAAGGCATTTGACTGTGTGGGTCAAAACAAATTATGGATAACATTGTGAAGAATGGGAATTCCAGAACACTTAATCATGCTCATGAGGAACCTGTACATAAATCAAGAGGCAGTTGTTCGGACAGAAGAAGGGGATACTTCATGGTTTAAAGTCAGGAAAGGTGTGTGTTGGGGTTGTATCCTTTCACCATACTTATTCAGTCTGTATGTTGAGCAAATAATCGGAGAAGCTGGACTATATGAAGAAGAACATGGCATCAGGAGTGGAGGAAGACTCATTAGCAACCTGCATTATGCAGATGACACAACCCTGCTTGCTGAAAGCGAAGAGGACTTGAAGCACTTACTGATGAAGATCCAAGACTATAGCCTTCAGTATGGATTACACCTCAACATAAAGAAAACAAAAATTCTCACAACTGGACCAATAAGCAACATCATGATAAATGGAGAAAAGACTGAAGTTGTCAAGGATTTCCTTTTGCTTGGATCCATAATCAACACCCATGGAAGCAGCAGTCAAGAAATCAAAAGACACATTGCGTTGGGCAAATCTGCTGCAAAAGACCTCTTTAAAGTGTTGAAAAGCAAAGATGTTACCTTGAGGACTAAGGCGTGCCTGACCCAAGCCATGGTGTTTTCAATCGCCTTATATGCATGCAAAAGCTGGACAATTAATAAGGAAGACCAAAGAATTGACGCCTTTGAATTGTGGTGTTGGCGAAGAATATTGAATATACCATGGACTGCCAAAAGAATGAACAGGTTTGTCTTGGAAGAAGTACAACTAGAATGCTCTGTAGAAGCAAGGGTGGTGAGACTATGTCTTACTTACTTAGTACATGTTGCCAGGAGAGGTCAGTCCCTGGAGAAGGACATCATGCTTGGTAAAGTATAGGGTCAGCGAAAAAGAGGAAGACCCTCAACAAGATGGATTGACACAGTGGCTGCAACAATGGGCTCAAGCATAACAGTGATTGTGAGGATGGCCCAGGAATGGGCAGCGTTGCTTTCTGTTGTTCACAGGGTCACTATGAGTCGGAACTGACTCAACGGCACCTAACAACAACAACTAGTATTCACGATAGCAATAATTTTACCACAAGGGACCAAATTTGTAAACTTTTTACTTTTATGATTATGTTTCCCAATTTAGAAATGCCCACATGCCTGCTGTGTGTTTGTTTACTTGGCTCTGTATACTGTGAAGAAGTTGACATTGATGCTGTACCACCCTTGCCAAAGGAATCAGCCTACCTTTATGCACGATTCAACAAAATTAAAAAGTTGACTGCCAAAGATTTTGCAGACATACGTAAGTTAATTTTAAATAAGATATTAGTATTCAACTAATGTTGGTAAAAACTGTGGGTTTCTAGGTATTTGTGGCCTATCACATCCGAGGTTGTCACTGTTGGAGTATTTAAGTGTCTACTATACTTTACAAAAGTAAATTCGTTTCTTGGTGAATTTTCTTTCCATTCATATGTCCCCTGTGATCTTCCTTAACTGGTGACTTCAGCGTCTAGGTTGATAGCCCATCTATCACTATGGGCAACTATGTGATCTCAACTTCAATCCTTCCAGATCTACTTGCCTCAGCCTGTCAGCAGCACTGATATAATTGCGATGCTTCTTCAATCACAATGTTTTATTTTCTATTTATACCATAAAATCACAGACATTGCTTTTCCTTACTTTAACTCATGGTTCTTAACCCTAACTGCATATTAAAAATATCTGGGGAAGCACTTTTAGAATACTGAGACCAGGCCCTATTCCCCATATATTCTAGTCCAGGTCTGGAGTAAGGCTTAGGCACCAGCATTAAAAGCAACCACCACAAACTCCTCAGATGATTCTAATGTGGAACTAGGGCTGAGAAGAGCAGTTATTTAACTCCTTCCAATTCTCTCAGCTCATTAACTATCTTGGACTCCTGGCTTCCTATCAAACCTTAACAGTTTGCCACTAGAGTATTGCTGTGACTGCCCTAGAACTCCCATTTCTGCATTATCAATTTCTTCTCAGTTTTCTAGACTCCTATGTTGGCAAGCTGGAGCTCTGGTGGTGAAGTGATTAAGAACTTGGCTGTTAACCAAAAGGTTGGCAGTTCAAATCCACCAGCTGCTCTTTGGAAATCCTATGGTCGCTATGAGTTGGAATCGACTTGACGGCAACAATTTATGTTGCCAAGTATTTCTGAAAAAAATCACAACAACAACAACAAAAATTTGTGTGCTAGCCGCACTACACACCTATGAGATAAACCATAACTGGACCCATCTGCTACTGATAGCTCCCAATTATTGTCTAACGTATATTCTAATTATCTCAGACAAAAGTGGTACACACACTGAATTTCTCTGTCTCTCAGTCTGTACCACTTTAACAAATCAGGGAACATTTTTGTCTTTGTTGCTGTTAAGCAAAAGGCATAGCAAGATTAAAATAAAATACCCACAATCACAACGCAAAATGCTGGCAAAAAATCCAAAAATATTTATGATTCTATTCAACCAAAAATAATGATTACTTTGCATGATTTGCAGCAAGAATTCCTGAGGAATTCAGACATAGAAGTCTGGAGGGACTCTATTAACTTTAAGATTCCTTCCAAACCTGAAGGTAGATGCTCAGAATTCATTAACCAAAAATTACCTAGCTACTAATTGCAGACACTCTATTAGGCACTACAAATAAAAGATGTTTTGAATGATCTGTTAAATAAATGTTTTTCTTCATTCCACATAAATGAGAATGTAACTTTATTTATTTATTTATTTTTGCATATTTTCTGTATATTTTCCCCTCAAGCTAACTTAAGAAGACTTGATTTTACGGGAAATTTGATCCAAGAGATAGAAGACGGTACTTTTTTAAAGCTTTCTCTATTAGAAGAACTTTCACTTGCTGAAAACCAACTATTGAAACTTCCAGCTCTTCCTCCCAAGCTTACTTTACTTAATGCAAAATACAACAAAATCAAGAGTAGAGGAATTAAAGCAAACACATTCAAAGTAAGTATTTTAGAATATGACTGAATGCAAAATCAGTTTTATACAGCTAATAATAATATGATAAAACGAAGAGAAACTTTGGTCCAGAATTCTGTTTTGATTATATTTTTAAATAATTAAGGCATTTTAAAATATTTTAAAAACAAAACTATTTTAATAATGAAGCAATTGTTTATATAATAAATAACCAAGCTATTAGGCTAGTTTAACCTAACTTATGCCTGTACTTCAAGTAAAATACATAATCTTTATCTTGTTTCACGGAAGTAGTCAAAGAAAAATCACATCCCAGATTTCACTTACTTACACAGAAAATGTTTGTTTCCACAAACATGGTTAGCACTCGCATGACACTTAAAGTCTAGCAAAAACCCAAAATGAGAATTTTTCTGCTTCTTTTTTCTTATAAAATTTACAAATTACAGAGGGATTGGACAGCTCCATAAAACAAAATGGGACTAATGTGGCACTGCAGTCCAGGGACAGGGACTAGAAGACAGGAGGGGACAGGAAAGCTGGTGATAGGGAACCCAAGGTTGAGAAAGGACAGTGTTGACATGTTATGGGGTTGTTAACCATTGTGATAGGGCAATATGTGTACTAGCTGTTTAATGAGAAACTACTTTGTTCTGTAAATCTTCATCTAAAGTACAAAAAAAAAAAAAAGAATTATCTATGTGAGATCAAATTGACAACAGCAACTCAAAAGGTTTAATGGGAAGCCTAGGGGGCAATGAGTTGAAGATAATGGTGATGGAATAATTTGGAAAAGGATACTGAGAATAGCAGCACAACTGGAAGAATGTAATCGGTGTCACTGAATTGTACACGTAGAAATTTTTGAAATGGTGTATCTTTGGCTATGTATATTTTCACCAAAAAAGAAAAAAGGTCCTCCAAGTTTGAGAAGGGAGAGTGTTGACATGTCATGGGGTTGTTAACAAATGTCATAAAACAATATGCATACTGACTGTGTAATGAGAAACTATTTGTTCTGTAAACCTTCACCTAAAGTACAATTCAAAAATTTTTTTTTTGAATTTACTAATTCCAAAATAAATTTGACTTTTAATATTTAAATATATTAGACTGTAAAATTCTTAGGCAGACTTTTCTTTTGAATTCCATGATGGCATATAACATAAAATTCCAAATATAGTAAGAACTAAATACATTTTTTTAATTTAATAATTCAAGACAATATTACATACAGGAAAAAGGGAAGTTAGACCATCAGTTATCTCAAAATGCACTGCCTCAAGGAAGTGATCACTTCAGTTCAGGACATCTATAGCTCTAATTATTCCCAGTCTTGGAAAGAAACTCAAAATGAGAGATTAGATGATCATGCTATTGTTGGTGAAAGACATAACCTTATCCAAAAGACAAAGTTTGAAGCTTCTAATGATAACTCCTTATAGGAGTATATAAAACTATCAAATGAATACTCATATAATCATAAAGTTTATTGGTGTTAGTTGCCATCTAGTTGGTCTGACTCATGACAACCTTACGTATAGAAGAACGAAACGTTGCCTGGTCCAATGCCATATTCATGATCATTGGTATGTTTGAGTCCATTGTTGTAGCTACTGCATCAGTTTATCTCATTAAAGGTTTCTGTCATTTTCGCTGACCCCCATTTTACCAACCATGACATCCTTTTTCTAGCGATTGGTCTTTCCTAAAGACTTGTCCAAAGTAGGCTTCTCCACAAATATACACTCTATCAGGAAATGTAAAAATATTCCTTTCTTCTTTTTAAAAAACCTTTAAAGTATTTCTTTTCAAATTCAAGGAACATTCTAACAGAATATCAGAGTTCCCTGATGTTTAGGGATTAAAGGATTCCTGAGTTAAGGGATTTTTTTAAAGGGAACTATCTTTAAAAAAAAAAAAAACTTTAAATATGAAGATACGTAATTGGAGTCAGTAAATCTTTGAAACCTCACCTGTTAAAAGACCCACAAGAGCTGATCAACATTTTACAAAAAGGAGTATTTCAATATTTTGGATGTTAGACATGTATTACAAGTAAGTATCACGTGACAAGTTAGCTTGGAAATTATAAACTTGGCTACCTTGTAGTTTTGCCTAACGCTCTAGGCTGCAACAGCAACTGGTACAATGGGATTGCTCTAACCTATGTTAAATGAGGTCCAACTGGGAAAAACTGGAGGTGTGGTACCCTTATGGTGGAATGATATGCTGCTTAAGAAAAGATTAAAAAGAATCCTGTCTTAAGCAGAAGAGTGTCAGGAAATCTGATACAGGATGCATATCAAAGGTAAGGTAAAAGGTTAATGTCAGCGGAAACTACATCTTGAAAACGTATTATAAAATTACACATAATAACAAGTTACTGATCATGAAGAGTAATCCAATACATAGCCCCAAAAGAAAAAACCATACCCAGTTTAGTGTTTAATAAATTGCTTGGGGAAATATCTTACTAAGCACACACATCCCTTAGGAGTATACACTTTTCTAGAAATTTGTGGAGCTGAGTGAAATGGGAAGTTTTGGAGGTTCAGGAGATTATGGCAGCACCAGGTTCCAAACTCAATCCTGTCTAGAAACTAACCTCACTAGCTGCCCCACAACACAATTCGAAAGCACATCAAGGTTGAAGGTCTGGTATAAACTAGGTCTTCAGAGATCAGAAGAATGGATAGAAATGTGAAATGTGCAGCAGCACTCTATGGGCCTTCATAAAGACTCAAAAATACACTACTTGTGAAACTATAAAAACAAACAAAACTACCATGTCAGCGATCAGCACTACTGATATGGGTATATATCAACACCTACATATATATATAAGGGCCCTGGTGGCCCAATGGTTAAGTGCTCAGCTGCTAACCAAAAGGTCAGCAGCTGGAACTCACCAGCCACTCCACAGCAGAAAAGATCTGGCAATCTGCTCCCATAAAGACTACTGCCAAGAAACCCTATGGGGCAGTTCTATTCTGTCACATGGTGTCGCTATGAATCGGAATCACCTCAACTGCATCCAACAACAACATGTATGTATATATATATACATGTACATATATATCAACATACATATGTACATATAGCTTGAATCCTGTGAAGAAGTGCACTGATCCCAATAACATTCAAGCAAAAGTACCTTTTCCTTGCAGAAACTGAATAACCTCACTTTCCTCTACCTGGACCACAATGCCCTGGAATCTGTGCCTCTTAATTTACCAGAAAGTCTCCGAGTAATTCATCTTCAGGTATGATTGTTCCTTTCACAATAGGGGTCAATTAGGAAAATGGCTCATTCATATGTAAATTTTGGTTAGATTACTGTGGTACTGTGATTGTTGTTAGCTGCCTTGACTCATGGCAACCCCATGCACAACAGGATTGGACCACTGGGATCTGTAGGGTTTTCACTGGCTGATTTAGGAAGTAGATCACCAGGCCTTTCTTCCTAGTCTGTCTTAGTCTGGAAGCTCTGCTGAAACATACAACACACAAGCCTCCACTAACTGACTGATAGTGGCTAAGCATGACATACATCGTCCAGGAATCAAACCTGGGTCTCCTGCATGGAAAGTGAGAACTCTACTCTGAAGCACCACTGCCCTCTGTGGCAGTGCAAAAGCCAAACAAATACCAAAAGTATTAATATTTCATCGTTGTTGTTGTTAGGTGCCGTCGAGTTGGTTCTGACTCACAGCAACCCTATGTACAACAGAACAAAACATTGCTCAGTCCTGTGCCATCCTTACAATCATTGCTATGTTTCAGCCCATTGTTGCTGCCACTCTGTCAATCTACCTCGTTGAGGGTCTTCCTCTTTTTCGCTGATCCTCTGCTTTACCAAGCATGATGTCCGTCTCGAGGGGTTGGTCCCTCCTGATAACATGTCCAAAGTACATGAGACATAGTCTCATCATCCTTGATTCTAAGGAGCATTCTAGTTGTACTTCTTCCAAGACAGATTTGTTCGTTCTTCTGGCAATCCCCGGTATATTTAATATTCTTCGCTAACACCGTAATTCAAAGGCATCAATTCTTCTTCGGTCTTCCTTATTCATGTCCAACTTTCGCATGCATATGAGGTGCTTGAAAATACCATAGCTTGGGTCAGGTGCACCTTAGTCTTTCAAGTGATATCACTGCTTTTTAACACTTTAAAGAAGTCTTTTGCA
Source organism: Trichechus manatus latirostris (assembly GCF_000243295.1). NCBI lineage: Eukaryota > Metazoa > Chordata > Mammalia > Sirenia > Trichechidae > Trichechus > Trichechus manatus. The sequence continues at coordinate 1,807,574 of NW_004444056.1, read as the reverse complement.
GCAGATTTACCCAATGCAATGCGTCATTTGATTAGTAATTAAACATTAATGTAATCTCCTGTCCAAAAGCCCAGTTCTTTCCAGAATGTCTCCAATGACCAGCAAGAGTCTGGTGGGAGGTCTCTGCTCCTCAGAGTGGGTTCCTCTCTAGGTATGCACTTAGCATTTCCTACTTAGTCTGACACATGAATTTGAAGTCAGGGCACTAAGATCTCTGATATAGGTTTCTTTCTCCAAAGAGCAGTAAACATTTGCTTTGGGAAACTTTTCAACTGACTTTTTAACACCAACCTGAGGTAATACAAAAGTGAAGAGGTAATGAAAATAAACTAAAATTGGTGTCTCAGCATCACAAGAATACCTATTTGTTCTTTTTACTTTTTTAAAGTACCCATAAGGACACAGTATCCATTTTGAGTTAACACTCTAGAATAGCATACTTTCTTCAACTAGTATATTATTTATATTTATACTTAAAAAAAAAAAAAAGGAAGCACAGATTACACAGGTTTTATTGCCATGAGAAGACAGTATGTACAAAATTTAAAGATCACTTTTTAGATAAAATACTCTGTAGGATCCCATTACATAGCTTAAAAGGGCCTGAATTCAGATTTCTGAACTTTCTTTTTCCTTTTATTTTCCAGTTTAACAACATAACTTCAATTACAGATGATACCTTCTGTAAGGCAAATGATGCACGTTATATTCGGGACCGTATTGAGGAGATACGTCTGGAGGGCAATCCCATCATCTTGGGAAAGTACCCTAACAGTTTTATCTGTTTAAAGAAATTGCCTGTAGGATCATACTTTTAACCATTATTAATGCAGCATATAAGCTAAAGTACCCATATTCTTATAAATGTCTCAACAATGTTTAAGGGAGCATATTCTTTTAATATTAACTTATAACCCACTATGAAGCAATTTTGTTTTAAGCAAGGATGTTCAAAAATCTTAATATAACAACAGGTAAAAAGGAACACTGAATCAATAAGTCCAAATCAAAATAATATGAAAATATTTAATAGCATTACAAAATCCTTGCAGTTTACAATAGTGTTTGCCATTCAAAAGTATGTTCTTACATTAACACCCAAATTTGAGAGGAATTATTTTCATTATTAATGAAATGAGAGGATGAGTCCAAGAAACTTTCAATTGTCTTTCTTTCTCGGCCTTTATTGTATCCCTAAAGCACTTAACACAGACATTCCAAAAACTTTGAAAATGACCTCACACTCTTCTTTTATGATACACATATTATTATGAAGTAGAAACTTTGTGTTCTTCCTACCAAGGCAGTTATATTATCATATTTTTACTTAGCTTGATAAATAGCATATAGTCTCATATCTTGGCAAAACTTTCCAAATAAAGCATTATATTATTCTCTTATAAAGAGATAATACAGTGATTCCATATAGTTATTCTACTTGCAGTCATAACTGTGAAAGTTTTTGTAACACAGTATAAAAATTTCATTTATCTAAATATTAACATTCTAAGTTGGTCATAAAACATCTAAAGAAGACAATCAAGCTAAAACCAGTACGCTTATAAGAAAAACTGAAAATTAATCCTATTTCTCAGAGAATAGCCATAAGATTCTCCATTGTAACAGCTTTCAAATACTACTTATTCTGCAAAATATTTTTTACACTGTAAAAATGAGAAAGTCATCAATAAATTATCCAAACTTAAGAAATGAAAACAAAATGTATTCTGTGGTGTTACCACCCTCCTACCCCATACAGACATCCATATTCATCCAAACAAACTATGTATTCACAATAAAGCTTCTGACCAGCATTTTCATCTTTAATCTAATAATGGTGATTAATGATGACACAATGCTGCCCAATTAAAGTTCCTAAAATAACGTTCCTCTTTCCCCTCATCCATTCAAAAGTCTTAGTTTTCACATTGCTTCAAAGTTAAATACAAAAGTCTTAGTGCTTTAGAACATGAATCTGAACTCTGTGTATATAAAATTATCTGTACTTGGTCTTTGTATACTATGCCAAGAACACATACTTATTCCTATTTTTAAGCATTTGTTTCAGATTTTTCCAAATCTAAAATGAGCTATTTGTTTTTCAATTTCAAGGTCAATGCTAAGATAAATTATTTTCATTAAACCATCTGTAATCTCTTAAGGTCAGTGACACTTATTAACTCATTCACTTATTTTATTTTGACAACTGATAGTCCTGTTTTATTGTTTTCTCATTATTGTGTGCATGCCTTATTTCTCTGTGACTGAACGCTCACTGAGAGCACGGAACATATCTAATACTCAATTTATACTTTCAAAGTGCCTAGCATAATGGTGAGCACATTTAAATTGAATACATAATAAATATTGAAAAATAAAATACCTTTAAATAGAAGGGTTCTGTTTCATTTACAAAACTACAGTCTTTGAACTACCACAATTTTGAATAAACTATAGAAACAAACTATAACTTTACCTAAAAAACATATTTGATAAAGGAGAAGTGAGTGATGAGACCAGGATTAGAGATGGTGATCAAAGGAGAATTCTGTAATGTGTCTAGTTTTCAGAAGAATAATGCATTCCTATATTTTTTACATAATTAAAATGCAATGAGAAGAAATACCATAAATATCTCTCAAATATTTAAAAATTTAAACACCAGTAATTTAGATAAAATAATGACCAGCAGAGAAACAGCACTGATAAAAAGTCTTAATTGTAAAATTAAAGAAAGAATTTTTGGAACTTTTAGCTAAGAAGACATGAACATGGATATCTTACTCTCTCATATAGTATATTCCCTTAAATTACAAATAAAATAAAAAAGAAAGAAGGAAGGCAGACAGACAGAAAGAAAAGAAATAGAAAATTCCACATTATATCTCCAAGATCCAGAAGGTGTTGTTGTTGTGTACTGTCAATTCCGACTCATAGTGACCCTACAGGAGAGAGAACTCCCCCAAAGGGTTTCCTAGGCTGAAATCTTTATGGGAGATCTCCAGGTCTTTTCTCCTCTGGAGTGGCTGGGGGGTTCAAACTGCAGACCTTTCAGTTAGCAGCTAACAGCTTAATATTGCGTCACCAGGGCTCCTTATCCAGAAGGTGCGGGGGGAATAATGAGAGAAAGTAAAGATAAATATTGAGAAAGACAAATCGATACTGTTCCATACCTGACACTGATAATTAGAGAAACAGATGCTTGAAATTAAATAATTTATTCTTTGCCCTTTTCATTGGTCACCTAAGGTGTGCCAGGCTCTGTTCTAGGTGCTGAGGGTATGCAATAAACAAAACAGACACAAATCTCTGTCCTCAGGAAGTCTATCTTCTACTGGGTGAGAGAGACAATCAAAAAGATCAATAAGTAAGTTAAATATAAAGTATCTTAGATAGTCATAAGTGCTTTGATTGAAAAAAGAGGCAGAAGAGGTGTTGGACACGTTAGGGGACTGAAAGCTCTAAAACAAACCCTTACCTAGAGGGTGACAGTAGGTAAAGACCTAAGTGAGGGAGTAAGAATTAAATTTAGAATTAAAATACACATACACATAGATGCCTTCCAAATTAATGAAGGGGGTTGGGAGGTAAGGAAAGATGTTGAGAATAACGAAGACATATATAAAACAAAAAGTGTGAAACAAGATAAAAGGAAAAAAAACATGCAAATTTCCCTTTGAAAGATAGACTTTCATGTTGGGTTAGAAACAAAAGATTTCACATAGTCTTGAGGAGCCCTGGTGGTCCAATGGTTAAGCACTTAGCTGTTAACCATAAAGCTGGCAGTTTAAACTTACCCAGAGGCTCCATGAGAGAAAGAGCTGGCGATCTGCTCCCGTAAAGATTACAGCCTAGAAACCCCTAGGGAACAGATCCATTCTGTTACATGGGATCACTGAGTTGAAAACTGACTCGATGGCACCTAACAACAACAACATGCATAAGCCACACAACTGAAATAAAATAACTTAGGCAAAATAAATAAATAGGTGAACAGAGATATAACAAATATATAAAAAAAGAAAGTGGAAGTTATAATATTCATATCTAATAAAGTATAATTCAATAAATGGGAGGAAGGCCTAGTTCTTCATTACAGTAGAATTCTAATTAATGAATGAAAGAGGAATGGTGGAAACAGAAAATCACTATTAGATAAACACCACAGTAACAATTGTTACAGGTCAAGAATTATCAACGTATGCCACAAATATTAGGGCAAAATATGATAAGAAGCAAGATATTTGGATAGTTTCAAGGTTTTTTCTCACAAGGTTCTTATTCATCACAAAGCAAAAACTAGTAACTTTATAATAGAGAAAACCTAAACAATTTATCAAGGCTGAAGCACTAGATAAATAAGATAGAATTTTGGTACTAGGAGTAGGGTGCTGCTCTAACAGATACCTAAAATGTGGAAGCAGTTTTGAAACTGTGAAAGGATAGAGGCTTGAAGGGTTTTAAGTGCCTAACAGCAAAAGCCTAGATTGCCTTGAAGAGACTGTTGGTGGAATTATGGACATCAAAGACAATTCTGGTGAGGACTCAGAAAGAAGTGAAGAGAGCTGTTACACTGAAGATGGCACAGACTTCAAGAAGCAGCAGCAGAGAAATGGCAGCAGCAGAGGACCGGCAGTGGCAGAGAACCAGCAGCAGCAGAATCAGGGGACCAGTGTGAGACAGCGCTGGAGCCAACCCATGAAGCAAGAGAGCTGAGTTCCTTTGCGCAGAAGACTTCCTGGTGGAGTGGGGTGCCTCTGAGCATTTATCAGTGGAGTCAGGATTGCTGAGCCATGGAGAAAGAGAGCTGAGTGCTTTCTGGCTAAAGTTTACTGGCGGAGTAGGGTGCTTCCAGGCACTTATCGGTGGAGCTAAAGAGCTTTGGAACACTTGCCTAAGCATGGCAGACGCCAGCCGAGGGGCCGAGAAGCCAAGGAACCAGGAAGCAGAAGCTGAAGAGACAAGGAGCACAAGAAGCAGAGCTGCTTCAGGCTCGAAGGGTAGGGCCACGACCTCTGGAGTTTCAAAGGGTGGAGCCATGCCCTCTGGAGTTTATAAGATTGGAGTCACCACTCAGATGGTCTAGGAGAATGGGGCCACATAAAGCCCAGGGAGCAGAGTGGCTATCCCAGTGGGCCTGGAAGGTGCAGCTGAAGTCCAGGAACAAAGGGCCTCCATTCAGATTCCAGAGAGTGTAGCTAATACCTAGAGTCTACAGGGCAGGGCTATTGTGTAAATGGTCTCAGAAAACAGAGGATTATTTTCAAGCCTTGAGACTAATGTAATGTGTTATGCTGACTTGCTTGGTGCCTGTTATCCATTCTTTCCCTCCAGTTTCTCCCATTTGTAATGGAAACGTCTACCTTGTGTCTGTTCCACCGCTGTACTTCAGAAGCGGATAACTTATATTCTATATTTCACAGATGAAGAAGAATTTTTGGATTTTGGACTTGGAGTTGATTTAAGACTTTTGCTATGATATGATGAGGTGAATGTGTTTTACATGTGGCAAGGACATGAATTTTTGGGGGCCAAAGGATGGAATGAATGTCATGGACTGAACTGTGTTCTACAAAAATATGTGTCAACTTGGCTAGGCCACAATTCCCAGTGTTGTGTGACTGTCTACCCTTTTTTCAACTGATGGGATTTTCCTATGTGTTGTAAATCCTGTCTCTATGACGTTAATGAGGTGGGATTGGCGGCAGTTGTGTTAATGAGGCAGCACTCAATCTACAAGATTAGATTGTGTCTTAAGCCAATCTCTTTCAAAATATAAAAGAGAGAAGGGAACAGAGAGACAGGGGGACCTCATACCATCAAGAAACAAGAGCCAGGTATATGAGAAGGTAGGAAGGGACAGGAAACCTGGATGAATGCACAGGGGGATGCTGGTGTATAAAGGGAAAGAGGGAGAGTGCTGACACGTTGCAGAGATTGCAACCAATGTCACAAAACAATTTGTGTATAAATTTTTGAATGAGAAACTAATTTGTGCTGTAAACTCTCACCTAAAGCACAACAAATTATTTAAAAAAACTTTTTTACAGAGAAAGGATTAGCTGAAGTTTTTTCTAAACTTAATCAGGGGCTTCAGTTGCTTGAAAACATGGACCCAAATGCTGATCACTTTGCTAAAGTCAATAGGCAGATTCGGGAAGCAGTGAGATGTTACTGTGAAATACATGAAGAAAAAAAAGAAAGGATCATACAGACAACTCACATTAATTTTCTGACTAGAAACACCATCCCCACACCCAGGGATATACCAGACGATCCAGAACCTTCCACAAGTGGAGTTACTGCTGCAACTAACAAAATGCCAACGTCGTCCAACTCTTCTTCTTCATTGGAGTAAATTTTTATAATTTGCATATTTTTTTATGTACATATGTATTATTAAGATATATCTGTAAGTTTATACGTAAGATTTCCAACCCCCAAAGACAAACAACGACCAGATTTATAAAGACACTGATAATAAAAGGCAATAATAATGAAAACTAAAAAAAACAAAGAAGTATTCAACTTACGTCAGAATGAACTTAAGACAGAGTCGTTGGAACGGAACCCCATTGTAAGTTGGGGACTAGCTGTACTACAAGTGTGTGGCTTTAAAGAATAAAAACTTATTTTTTCATAGTTCAGGAGGCTAGAAGTTTGTATTAAGGATGTGACTCTAGGGGGAAGTCCTTTGTCTATTTCAGCTTCTAGTAGCTGGCAATCCTTGGAGTTCCTGGGCTTGTAGATTCATCTACCTCTGTTGTCAAATAGTGTCATTCCCCCAGTGTGGGTGTTTCTCTGTGTCTATGTCGCTGTTTCTATAACTCAGAAATGATTAGGTTTAGGATCCACTTACACAGGCAGAACTTCTACTGATTGACTGATCACATTACATTGCATTATGGAAAGTAATTATGTTATAATACATTACATTAGATTATACCCAGAGGTTTAAGGGTTAGGATTTCAACACATATTTTGGGAAGACACAATTCAATCCATAACAGGTACTAATATTGTACAAGTAGGGGAAAAAAAAGAAAACTATTTTGAATGCAAATGCACACAGCTGCTTTATTTAAGTGGTTGGACAGCCACTCTGTTGATATCAAAGAATTTTCCATGGCAGCTCTGATGCATGTAAATTCAAAGTCAAATGTGACACAGGGGACAGAGGAACTTCTGTGTATGTAGATGAAAGGATTTTTTTTTTTGTCCATTTTAATAAACCAGTTTTTATTTTTAGCTTAAAATAAACTTAGAGCCAAATAAAATAAGACATAAAACTTTTATGCTTTAAAATTGTACAGAAAAATCACTATTATTGTGAACCTGAAAAGCTATAGTTTCAATCCCCTTAACTGTATTTAAACACTTGTTTTTATGATGTGACTTTTGATAATAAAATATTTTAAAATACAGGTATATTTATAGTAGAACCAGCTATAAACGTCCAAACTTCCTTGCATATAGCCATTTGCTTTGTGTCCAATATGAATCCCCAAACTGAATCCATATCTGTGAACTTGGACTCTGCACCAAATGTCTCCTCCCATGCCTCCTCCCCAGCTGTTTTATTGATCTTTAAAAGCCAATCCCTACAAGTGGTATCTTGGGTGAAGGGTGAGACAGTACACAATACAGGGGAAACTAACACAACCTGTACAAGGAAAGGTCATGGAGGCCCCATGGAC
>NW_004444056.1:1770501-1799029 GCF_000243295.1 Trichechus manatus latirostris | reverse complement strand
AAAAAAAAAAAAAAAAAGCCAATCCCATGCATATACTCATATCATGTTTCTACTCTGCCCCTTGTCAGGATTGGATTTCCATATATAAACCCCAATTTACATACACAAGCTCAAAGTTTGTCAGAAACCTTCAATATGGTCTTTTAGCAAAGATTAACATCAGGACTGTAGTGCCTATGTACCAACTGCCTTTTGAAACAGACAAGCCATAAACTCTTTGGTTTGTTGTTGTTTTTCCATTGTAGTAAATCTTTCCACCAGCAAAGCCCAGCTCCTAGAACTGCTCTAGCCACTACAGAAAAAATACACCAATTATAGTTTTACACCTGCGTAGAAAGGCAAATCAGCTCCCAGAAAGGGGGACTACAAACCCACATTTCCTACCACCCAGTGAAATGCATAAGTAAAAGGTCAAATTAGGTTATTCATTACTCTCTGCCAGTATACTCCCTAATCAATATTGTATTTACCAGATGTAAAGCAGAAATAGTTCATTGTTCTGGCACAATAATACCTGAGAAAAGCCATAACAGAATCATGAAAGCTTCTCAAAGGACCACAGTACAGGTGTCACTATGTTTTATTCCGGAGAGCATCCTATGTCTGACAGTTTTTATCAGCTCAATCAAACAGATTGCTTAAACCCAAAGTAAAGGAAAGGCAGTACCTGCGCAAGGTGTCTCTTTGTGCGTGTGCCTGCCTTCTCCGACACACATCAACTAACTCTAAACCTAACTACATACTAGCTACAAATGAAGTACTTCTTCCTCTGACCCTAACCACCACAGCTAGGTCAGCTCTCTCAAATTAAAGGGTACAGTCTTCCAGGCTGTCAATTCTAACCAAGACTTCAGAGGCCAGCACAAGCTTGGGGGTCCTCATGACACTTTCACTTCTTACCTGCTGGTTACAAATTCAAAAGCTCCCTCTACCCCCTCAGGATACCAGCCACAATCTCAGGAGTCCCCAGGCCCCTTTCACTTCTGAATTGCTGGCTACAAATTCGGCATTCCCATTACATCCTTGGGTTTGATAATTCACTAGAATAGCTCACAGAACTCAGAAAAGTGCTACACTTATGATTATAGTTTTATTACAGCAAAAAGGATATGAAATAAAGAAACACATAGGGAGGTATGAGAGGGCCCTCAATGCAGAACTTCCATGGCCCAAAAAAGTAAAATGTCACCCTCCCAAGCACTGATTTCTTTCACCAAACAGTAAGCACTTAGGCATTCAGTGTTCAGAGCTTTTACTGAAGTCTCGTATATAGGCACGACTGATTAACTGAATCATTGCCCACTTGTTTGAGCTCAATCTCCAGCCTACCCCTTCCCTTAAGTTCAGGCTGATATCTTGCAAGCATGGCCAGCCCACGATCAACATGAGTCACTCATCAGCATAAACCCTCAGGTATGCTCTGAAGCCCTCAAGGATAAAAAAGACTCCAATCACTGTGAAAATTACAAGGTTATCTCTTAGGAATCAAAGATAAAGACCAAATTCTTTGGGTAAAATTAATTGTAAACCCCAGTGTGTTCTAAAAACAACAGTCATAACCTGGCCAGGCTTTTGAGAGAACCTGAGATATTATTTATGGTTACTCTTTTATAACTGTTTTTTGTGTGGATCACTGCTGTCAATAATTTGATGCTATCCAACTGAGTAGTACTTAGGGGATTAAACGCAGCCAAACATATTCTAGTTATGACAGGAAAAAAAAAAAAGGGAATATAAATAAGTCTTTGAAAGTACCTCTCTCAAACTGAAGAAGTAGTACTTCACAGGAATCAGTCTTCAATATTTAAACTTGAAATGTTACAATAATTAAGAAACTCAAAATACAGCCTGGCTCAGGAGGTTAAGATTATACTGCTATGGGATAAGCTTACTATGATTATAATCTTTGTTAGCTTTTGTCATTTTACTTTAAGTATCCTTGACAGATTGATTTTTCAAAAGGTGTGTTTTAAAATTAATAAGGATATAACTGCACTTCTTTCAAAATATTCCATGATACAAATGTCTCAAGAATTTGTACAGAAGCATTCCCTCTTCTACTTATTCCAAACCACTGGAAATTCCAGAAGCTATGGAAAATGGTTTCTACTCTCCAAAAACCTTAAGGAAAGAATGTTATGGCAGAATTCTCAAATTAATACCAGTTTCATTTTCCGTACATGATTAAATTCAAGACTTTACCTTGAAATGTTTAAATGTGCGCTTACGATATTCACACCACTCCACAAAAAAGTGCAGGCTTCTGAAAAACATGAAAAGATCTCTTCTTTCTTCTGCTCTGTAGGATTAAAAGAATCCATGATTAATAAATATCATTGAATGATAGTTTGTGAGGTGCATAATAAAGTAATTTGGCCTTTTATTCTGGGTTCTTAAGAACCTCAAGGACTGTGGCTCACCTGGGGCCTGATACTGACTAAACCTCAGGAGACACAATGTAATTTACCATGACCACGTGGTTGGGTCAATAAAGGCTTTGGAAGACAGATGCTCAGATGGGGCTTCCAGGTTGGACAGAGTGAACATCTGCTCTCTGGAGGGTAAGCGTTTCTCCTGGGGATATGGAAGCTCTGGACTGGAACCCCTCCCAGAAAAAACCCTATGTGTCTTCCTTTGTATCCTTTTTTGTTATATACCTTCTCCTCACTTAATGACTACCTCATTATCTGACATTTTGCATTTATGACAATAGTAAAAAATCTACCATTCAACTATTCTGCACATTAATGACGTAAGTCTGGCAGTACCAAATGCCAAGGTGCAAGGCAAGAGTAACACTGGCTGTGATAAGTAAGGTTATGTGTCAACTTGGCTGGGCCCTGATTCTCAGTGGCTTGGCAGTTGTGTAATGATATAGTCAACCTCCATTATGTGATCTGATATGGTCATCCTCCATTTTTGCATAATACCAATTTTGCATAACGACCTAATCTTTGGAACCAAACCATGTTGATAAGTGAGGAGATGGTGTACTGAACTTGTTATATTAGGTATGGTGTCTCCTGTGAGCTCTGTGAGCTGTTCCAGTGGACCCAAAGGAGCAAGGGAAGCAGGTCGGTCTGAAGTGGAGGGAGTCATATGGACTCCTGGGCTTGTGGTTGTTACCCTGAGCGGGTAGAGAAAAACCCCAGGTTTGGAGTCAGCTAGTCTGAAGTAGAGGGAGTCATGTGGACTCCTGAGCTTGTGGTCGTTACCTGCTGACCCATTACTGAGTGGCTGTGGATGAGAGATAGAAGGGGTGTCTTAGTCATCTAGTGCTGCTATAACAGAAATACCACAAGTGGATGGCTTTCACAAAGAGAAATTTATTTCTTCACAGTAAAATGGGTTAAAAGTCCAAATTCAGGGTGTCAGCTCCAGGGGAAGTCTTTCTCTCTCTCTCAGCTTTCTCATCAATGTTCCCCCAGACTAGGAGCTTTTCTGCGCAGGGACCCTGGGTCCAAAGGACACGCTCTGCTCCTGGCACTGCTTTCTTGGTGGTATGAGGCCACCCTGTCTCTCTGCTCACTTCCCTCTTTTATATCTCAAGAGATTGCCTCAGGACACAATCCAATCTTGTAGATTGAGTCCTACCTTACTAACACAACTGCCACCCATCCTCCCTCATTAATATCATAGAGGCAGAATTTACAATATGTAAGAAAATCACACAATACTAGGAATCATGGCCCAGACAAATTGACACATGCATTTTTGGGGGTACATAATTCAATCCATGACAAGGGGCCACTTGCCTAAAGTGGAGGGAGTCAAGAGGGACTCCTGCGCTTGTGGCCCTGTACCTGCTGACCCAGTCCTGGGGAGGGGGGGCTATGTGAGCAGCTGGGGTCTGAACTAAACAGGGAAGGGAAACTGAGATTCCCAAATGATGCAAATGGCATGTGTTATCCACCACATAATTTGGCATCAGAGGTGGGTGATCTTAGTCAGATTCCCTGGACTGGCTTGCACAATTGGCACAGACAGCAGAGTTAGCCAGAGAGAAAACTGATCGCTCAGAGCCCTACCCCAGCTTTCTTTCTTATTATTACTTTTTATATATCCTAAAGTTACAAACGTATTTTATATGCCTCTATATAATGAACACTGCACTTCTCAACCCCATGCGATTGTTAATGCCATTTTCTCAGCCTGGAATGCACTTTTCCAAATTTTCAAATTTTTAAATCCTACCCATCTTTCAAGGTATCAGTCAATGACACATTCTACTTGAAAATCTTATTTGATGGCCTCACCAACTATATACCCCACTCCCTAATAGTTAGAAGTAATTTTTCATTCTTTTGCTTATGAGCTACCACATAAATTTATCTTAATTCTCTTAGCATTACACCTATTGTAATATCAACATCCGTGTATTCTTCATTATATACACTACAAACAATGTGAGGGCAAGATTCATGTATTCCTTAATCATTTGTTTAATAAATGCTTGTGAGAATGAAGTTCCTGTTCTAATCATGAAGTAAAGCACATTCCACCCAAATGCTCCCATTAATAACAATTTAAAGCCCTAGACCTAACTCATAAAGCAACTATCTGAAAACTCTGAATGTGGAATGAAGGCAGAATGGATAGGACTTCAGGACTCACAAAAGGGCCTGGCGATGAGCCTTGGGTTTATTTTTGCCTACTGTGTATCACAGACTGGCCGCCAGAGCACTCTACAACCCAGAACTGCCAAAGGGTGCAGACAAAAATATAAAAGGCCCCGGGAAAGTCTGCTTCCTCTAGCCAGCAGAGGCTATGTAGGACAAGAAGAAGGAGGTCTTGCAGACTGGAATCCTAATGCCAAGAAAGAGCCATGACCCTTTCCCTCCCTGTGGTGAAATGAGTTCCTTTATGTGGCCTTTTGCCTGGGTTCTTTGGAAAAACAGCCTCAGAGGATTTCCCCCTAAGCACTGAGGAGTTACCTTTTCCCTAGTTTTCTACGCCAGAGGGTTTGTTACTTTTGTCCAGGTTGTTTGACATTTCCTGCGTAAGCTGTAAACAACTTGTGGTTTGATACTTTTTGGCTGGTTCTCGGCTGCAGCCTGCCCTGTGATTGGTGTGCACCTTGAAGGGATTGGTCAATATACTATGCAAATGAAATTACTATAGACTATGCAAATGAAGTTACTATAGCCTACTATGCAAATGAAGTGTCTGTTGCCTACCAAGAGAGGCGATTAGTCAGTTTGTGGCCCTTGTGGGAGGGACATGCCTTGAATTGGACAAAAAACCCATTGCTGTCAAGTTGATTCCACCTCATACCAACCCTATAGGACAGAGTAGAAATGCTCCATAGGGTTTCCAAGGCGCCGCTGGTGGATTTGAACTGTTGACCTTTTGGTTAGCAGCTGAATGCTTAACCACTATGCCACCAAGGCTCCGAAATTGACAAGGAGTTTGCATATATATGCAGCCAACCTCACAGAGGTTTTCCAGACAGGAAGCAAAAATGAGAAAAGGCAAGAGAGAGAAGAAGCAGAGAGAAAGGAGGCAAGGAATCTCCACAAAGAGCTATAACATGGGTAAAGGGCTGTAACGCTGAAGACAGCGACAGGCCTGGAAGGGGCCCAACAACAGAGCTCGTGACGACAATCTTGTAACGGGCCCTGCAGAAGAGTGGTGGGGACAGACAGTAGGGCCAAGAGGAGCCTGTCCTGCGGGTGTTGAAAGGAGCTTGACCTGAAGGTGCCAAGAGAAGGCCTCTCGCGAGGGCACCGAGAGGAGGCCTGCACGGCCAAAAGGAGCTGAGAGAGCTATCCTGCACTGAAGAAGAGAGATTTTGCCTACATGTTTCCTGATCCTGATCTTGAGTTGTAGCCTGTTAATCCTAATCCTGAGTTGTTCCCTGTTACTTCCTTAATAAACCACTTAATGGTATGGTCTGTGAGTTCTGGGTGGCCATTGCAATGGATTATCGAACCCAGCAGAGAAGTAGAGAGTGCCATGAGAGGGATGGCTGGTGTCAGAACTGGTAAAAAGTTTGGAGAGTGGAGATATGTCTGACCTCTACCTCATGGGAATCAGCTTTAAGCTGATCCTGGTCATTATGCCACCTGAAGTTAGGTTCTGATGCTACTACTCCCACCATTTTATATTCACAATCAGGTATGGAGGCTGTGGTGTGAAGTCTGTCAACCAGCACTGCTGGCAATAAGCAAACCCAGGCAAAGGGGCAATGGTCTCACTCTCCAAAGAATGCTGCTGCTGGGGAGACTGGGGGGAAGCCTTATCAACTAGCCCCATCTGGCCCTAAGCAAACAATAGCAGAGTTGGTGCCAGGCCCACTCTCCACCACCAAGGCTGATGCAAACACAGTGGGATGTTTTGTCAGCTATCCACACACTATACTAAGTGAACACAAGCCAAGAGTTGGGGAGAATCAGAGAGAAGGAACGTAGAGAAAGAAATCCTTTAAATATGTGTATGAAGTCCTAGAATCACTGTCAAGTGGCTCATACACAAAATCAAAGGGTAAAAATACTGAGAACAAAACTATGGCGCAGAACTCAAGGCCCAAGACTCAGACTGGCCTCTGGCAGTGCACAAGTAGGGCAGACCAAAATAGGACATTTCAGCTATATGATAGTGGCCCATAAAAATGAGTCAGGTTGTGCTTTTTGAATAAAAATGCACATGATAAGGACATGAGTGAAAACAGCAGAGTAAGGACCTCTGGAGGATTTCCCTCCCACAAACACTGAAAAACCTAGCAAAAACTGGCAAAATCAACCTTATCGGAACTCTGAAAGATAGTTAAAAGTTTACAGCAACCAAGTCAACCCTTAACCAAGACAAAAGCCATTTAAAACAGAAGAGAGCATTGTAACATTTTAACATATCCTTCCCTCCACAGTGAGTCTTGAAGATGGCATCCTGTGTTCCTGGTGTTGTTACCTGCCTCTGGAGATAGTGGAGCAAACCTTGCTTGTTTTGACCTGTCTGTGGGTTCCTTGTAGGACTAACATAAAGAGTATGCCTTTGATTCACCTAACTTGGAACTGTCTAAGAGTGGAGAGGCAGCTACATGGACGACATTCCTCAAAAACACTGAAAGCCAAAAATAAAAAAGAGGCTGCTACATGAGGCAAAAAATAACAATCAAAGCAAATAACAGATACACTGAAAGCTGGAGAGAAAATGCTAAAGAGTAGGGATCTTTAGGGAATAAGAATTTTGAAAACCCCCTGTGGAAACCAGGGAACCTAAAAACCCACATGCATGCCCAGGGAAGGACACGTGCTCAGAAAAGTACTGAGAAGACCATAAGTTTTCATCTCTAGCTGATCTTTTTAGGCAAAGGGCATGCAGGACTAAAGGATAAGGCTGAGTTGTCAGCAGCCTGACTAAGTGCTAAAGGGGTGCCCCAAAACAAAGCTAAAATACAAAGATATGAAGAAAATTCTTACTCTTTTTTTCTACTTTTTTCTTTTCACATATCACAATATGCTAAATGTCCAAAATTCAACAAAAAACTACTAAGATTGTGAAGAAACAAGAAGGTATAGCTCACTCACTGGAAGAAAAGAAATTAACAGAAACTGTTCCTGAAGAATCACAGATCTTGGACTTAAAAGACAAAGACTTTAAACTGTCTAAAATATGATGAAAGAACAAAAAGAAACCAGGATAACAATGTCTCAACAAATGGAGAATAACAATAAGGAGGTAAGAATTATGAAAAGGAAGTAAATAAAAACTATGAAACTAAAAAGTACAATAACTAAAATGAAAAATTCACTAAAGGGTTAAATAGCAGATTAAAGCAGAAAGAAAAATCAAATGAAATGATCTAGTCTGAGGGATAGAAAGAAACATGAAAAAAAGAAACAAAAGAACAGAAGCTAAAGGAAATGTGGGACACCATCAAGCATACCAACATGCCCATAATGGGAGATCTAAAAGAGGAGAAAAAGGAACAGAAAGAATATCTGAAGAAATAAGTCAAAACTCACCAAATTGGATAAAAAAGTTAATCTACACATCCAAGAAAATCAATGAACTCTAAGTAAGATAAACCCGAAGAGATACACACTGAGACACATTATGACACTGTTAAAAGGTAAAAGGTAACAATAGAATCTTGAAAGCAGTAAGAGAAGTGAATAGTCATATATAAGACAGCATCAAGACGAGTAACAGCAAATTTTCTCATCAGAAATTATGGAGGTCACAAGGCAGTAGAATATTTAACTTCTGAATGAAAAAGACTGTCAGTCAACAAGGAATTCTAAATCTGAGAAAACTATCCTTCAGATATAAAGAAGTTAATACATTTTGAGATAAAAGCTGAAGCAGTTCATTACTAGTAGAACTGCACGTACAAGAAATGCTAAAGGAAGTCCTTCAGTTTAAAAGGAAAAGACACTAGACAGTACATCAAAGTCGTATGAAGAAATAAAAAAACATTGGAAAAGGTAATTACTAAAAAAAAATAAAAGCCAGTATTATTGTATTCTTAGTTTACAACTCCTCTTTTTTCCTGTATAATTCAAAAGACAAATGAATAAAATATTATAAATCTATGTTAATAAGCACACAGTGAATAAAGATGTGGAGCCCTGGTGGTTAAAAGCTCGGCTGCTTACCAAAAGGTCGGCAGTTTGAATCCACCAGCGACGCTATGGGAAACTCTATGGGGCAGTTCTACTCTGTCCTATAGGGCTGCTATGAGTTGGAATTGACCTGATGGCAACAGGTTTGGTATAAAGATGTAATCTCTGAACATAACAATTTCAAGGAGGGAAGGGAAAAATGTAAGGGGCCAGAGTTCTTCTATACTGCTGAGGCAATTTACTATTAATTCAAGCTAGGTTGTTATAAATTTAAGATGTTAATTGTAAACCTCAAGGTAAACATTAAGAAAATAGTATAAAAATATTCAGAAAAAGGAAATGAGAAGAGAATAAAATGGTGACACTACAAAAAAAATCAACTAAACATAAAAGAAATGAGTAAGGAATTGAATAAAAAATATGTAAGACACATAAACTAACTGCAAAATGGCATGTAATTGTCCTTCCTTATAAGTAATTATTATAAATGTAAATGGATTAAACTCTGCAACTAAAAAGCAAGAATTGAGAGAAGGGATAATAAAAACATAATCCATCTATATGTTGTCTACAAGAAACAAATAAAAAAAAAGACAAGACACAAAGGAATTAAAAGTATATGGATGGAAAAAAGATATCCCATACTAATAGTAACCAAAAGAGAGCTAAAGTGGAGTATTTGATACTTTACAACTTTTTTGTCAAACTGATGAGTATAACATTGGTTGATTATTCATACTTTCACCGGACCAAATGGGGAAAGAAAAGGATGAGCTCAGGGTTTCAAACTCCCACCTCAAGTGCCACATAAAGAACCTGAAAATTGCTATGTGTGCCCTCAAAGGAAGCCTTATCTCCTGCAGCCACAGAGTTGAAATTGCTGAAAATAAAACACCAAGCCTCATCCTACCAGTGGCTAAATTAAAAGGCCAATTAAATTCCCAACCTTGTAAGGTGTCTGATGTTAAAGTGAGGGCATTATTTGGGAAGAAATGAGATCCTCAACATTGTAAATGGGAACATACAGGAAGATACTGATACCGCTGGGAATATTGAGCCCCTAAATTCTCTTGATTCATCTATGTCAGTAGAATCAGCCTTTCTACTGCCATTTAAGGAGATTAATCCAGTTTTGCCCGAGGAATATTTGCCTGAGCCATCCCCTGAGGCAGATGCCTTGCAAGACACTGCTAACTGTCCTTAGGACCCACCCTCGCCACCAGTCTTTGCTTCTGGATGTATAACTAGACTCAAGTCCCAGCAGGCCTTGAAAGGTGAGGTACAAAGTGTGACTCACCAAGATGTGCACTATACTCCAAAAGAACTACATGATTTTTGTAATTTATACAGACAAAAATCTGGGAATATGTATAGGAATTGATATCAAGAGTTTGATAAACTGGTGGAAGGAAGATAAAGTTGAATCAATTGTAATTTATTGGCACAGGCCCACTAAACAGAGATTCTGCATTCAATATTTCAGCAAAAGGGGTTAGAAAAGGATCTAACAGTTTGTTTGGTTGGTTGGTTGAAACACGGAACAAAGAGTGGCCTATACTAGATGAATTTGAAATGCCAGAACTGCCTTGATTTACTGTAGAAGATATCCAAAGGCTTAGGGAAGTTGGTATGTTAGAGTGGATTTATCATGTCAGACTCACCCACCCACCCTGGGAATGCCCAGAGGACACACCTTTCACCACCACTGTAAGGAATAAATTTGGGAAAGGACGTCCAGCATCCATGAAGAGTGTTGTGATCACTTTTTTCCTGTAGGTCAGATATTACACTGAATTACAGTGATTTTACATTAAATTGAAGCCTAACTACAATGGAGGTGATTTGAACTGGGGAGGCAGAGACCAAGTGGTAACATTTAATTGCCAAAGACAAGGAGGAGATGGTTACCATAATGGACAGCAGAGTCAAAGCAGTAATCACACAGACTTACAGTGTTGGCAAACTGGTCATATGTTCTAGAAGTGAAATAGATAGGAAACCGACTAAATATGTATTGACCTGGGTAAGTGGAATAGTTCTAGGTCAAGTGAACAGAAGTCTAATTTGAATCGCTGAAACTGATTCACCATCTGAAGTGATAACTTTGATTATAAGAATCAGCACAAAGCTGCTTCCTATGAGGCAGAGGTCAAGTATATCCCCATTTTCCCACTTCCCCATTATTTCTGATCACCAGCCGCTTCCCTCATGGCACTTTCTTTATATTGCATTCAATAGTTCATTGAAATGTCCATAAAACTTATAGAATCACCACACCTACAATAACAGTTTTTAATATAACAGAGAAGAATATAAACAGGGAAATACATAAATGAAGAAATGCAAAGGGTGAAGTCTGGGAAAAGGGCCTCAGGGCAAAGTTCCTATATCTCAAGGAACGCATTCACCCTCCTGAGAACAGATGTTCACTCTCACCAATCAGAAAACTTTCAACCAAGAAACTTTTGGCCAGGATAGCCCTGGAAAAGTTCTTCTGCAGCAAATTCAAGATGTCGGACCCTGTGCCACTCGGGTGCCAGTGGGTGCACCTCGGCTTCAGATGTCAGACTCCATGCCGCCACTCTCTTTGTCTCTTTCTTAGTGGCTTCGCTCCCATCAGATCCAGATCTCAAGCAGCGTATGTTCCTAGAAGTGAAATAGCTCAGGTCTATCTAACAGTGGGTCCAGTGGATCTCCAAACCTATCCTGTACTGATTTCCCCAGTTCTAGAATGCACATCCACTCCTGCTCTCATCACTGACCAGGTCAGCTCTCAACCAGAAGCATCAGGACAGCTCTGCTCCTGCCCCTGTTGTTGACAGGTCCACTCTTAACCAGAAGTTCGGGACAGCTCTGCTTCTCAGACGACTGTTCATTTCAGCTCTGCTTCACTCTGCTGCCGCCGTTCAAGCCCACTATTTGTCTCTGCAGTATTGGAGATTGCCATCTACAGCTCTAATTGTGTTACAACTCTTTTACGTGGATCTGAGAGGGTTTCCAGCACAGGGCTTCTATGTCCTAATGGTCACACCACCGTCTCAGCTCTTAGCCAAGAAGCCCAAAAAGCCTCTTGTTTCATCCCTTTACATAAGTCATTCCTCATACTCCGTATCCGTTATAAGTTGGGGGACCAGAGTCCAGTAAATCCTCAACTACCAAGGAAATGTCAGTCAACTCAGGCCTTGTCAATCACCAGGCCAGACCAGACAAAAGTAAAAACCATCCAGGGTAGCAAAACAACTTGAGAAATCCCCTAAGTTATTTTTCCAAAAACCAAGGGCAAAAGCCCACAGAAGGGAATTCATTGCACCACACAGCCCCTAAATAATTTCCCAGACTTGAGCCAGTTTACAGACCCATAACCCTTTGAATGAAAGGGAGGCCAAGTCCCTTGAGGAAGGACCCACCCACTACATTGCCAAAAGTTTATACTATTAATCTATCTCCCAGCCCTTCCCAAAGAGATTTATGGTCTTTTAACAGGGTGATTGTTCATTAGGAAAATAATCATACTTTTGGATGACAACTGGACACTGGCTCTGAACTGACACTAAGACCTAAAACATCACTGTGGTTCACCAATCAGAGTAGTAGCATATGGAGGTCAGGTTATCAATGGAGTCTTAGCTCAGGTCCATCTAACAGTGGGTCCAGTGGATCTCTAAACTGATCCTGTAGTGATTTCCCCAGCTGTAGAATGTAAATTTTTTATAGACATACTTAGCAACTGGCAGAATCTCCACACTGGATCCCTGATATGTGCAGTGAGGGATATTATGGTAGGAAAGGCTAAGTGGAAGTCACTACAACTGCCTCTACCTAGGAAAATAGTAAACCAAAAGTAATACCACATTTCTAGAGGGATTGGACAGATTAATGCCACCATTAAGGACCTCAAGGATGCAGGTAGGGTGATTCCTACCACATCCACATTGAACTCGCCTATTTGGCCTGTGCAGAAAAAAGATAGATCTTGAAGAATGACACTGAATTATCATAAACTTAACCAAGCAATGACTCCAACTGAAGCTACTATTTCAGATGTGGTTTCACTGCTTCAGTAAATTAATACATCTCCTCGTACCTGCTATGCAGCAATTGATCTCACAAATAACTTTTTCTTGATTCTGGTTAATAAAGATCACCAGAAGCAATTTGCTTTAACTGGCAAGGCCAGCAATACACCTTCACAGTCCTCTACAGCACTATCTCATAGTTTAGTCCACAGGAACCTTGATCACATTTCCCTTATACAAAGCATCACGCTGGGCCATTATATTGATGACGTTAAGGTGAGTGGACCTACTAACCAAGAAGTAGCAACTATTCTAGACTTGTTGGTAAGACATTTGGATGCCAGAAGGTGGGAAATAAACCTGACAAAAATCCAGGAGCCTTTCACCTAGTGAAATTTCTAGGGGTTCAGTGATTTGGGGCATATACAGATATTCCTTCTTAGATGAAGGATAAGTTGTTGTATCTGGCCACTCCTATAACTAAAAAGGAGGCACATTTTCTAGTGGGCCTCTTTGGATTTTGCAAGCTATATACGCCCTAAATTGGCACCCAACATATGATGCTGTTTCTCCCATTAACAGGCATTCATGGGTCCAGGAATCAAGGGAAAGAAATGACACTGGCACTACTATTTCCCCTAGTGAGCCACTCACAAAATATTTGCTTTCTGCCTCCATGACCCTATGCTCTACTGGTCTAGAGGAATCTCCCACCAGGAGACACTCATAATTCCATTGAACTGGAAGTTAAGAATGCCACCTGGCTAATTTGGGGTCCTCATGCCTCTGAATCAACAGGCAAGAAGGAGGTCACCATAGTGGCTGGTGTGATTGACCCTGATTCCACAGTGGAAGTAAAGAAGAGTATGTCTGGACTATAGGAGAACCCTTAGGGTGTCTCTTAATACTACCATGGCCTGGGATTGAAGTCAATAGGAAAATACAAGTTAATTCAGGCATGAAGTTTTGGGTCAATCCACCAGTAAAAAAAATCATGACTGGCTGAGGTGCTTGCTGAGACTTAAGGGAATACAGAATAGCTAGTGGAAAAAGGTAGTTATACATACCAGCTACAAGCATGAGGCCAGCTGCAGAAATAAGTAATTGTAATTTGCATGAGTATTTCTTTTTTGTTTTGTTGGAATGTTTTTGTGTGCGTCTGTGTATGCATGTATCAAATATCTTTGTATTCTTCTCTTTCTTATCCTATTACATATCATAAAACATAAGCTGTAAAAGAGATTTGTGCATTTTCAGTTGTATGTATGTTAGCTGTATCATGTTAATGAGAGGTATGACTTTCTTATTGCCTTTATCTGGATATTATATATGATTTAAGGAGATATATATGGGCGTTAAAAAAGGGTGGACAGTGATGGTTAACTATATGTATCCATACGGCAATGCTATGAATCCCACTTGTTTGGTCAAACACCAGTCTAGTTGCTGTTCCATAATGCAATGTAATGTAATGTAATGTAGTTACCTTCCATTATGTAATCTAATGTAGTGTAATCAATCAGTTAAAAAAAAAAAAAAAAAGGTTCCTTAGGGTGTGTTCTGTCTCTAGCCCATAAACCTCTAGCCCATAAGTAGATATTATGGCAGATCTCTTTCACCACTCTATTTTCTTTCCTGTTGCTTGACATGACCTTGCATCTTAGGATGCAACCCTTCAGGAGTCTCCAACCTGCCACGTGACCCACACATTTTGGACTTGCCAGTCACCCAACAATCATGTGAACCAGCAGGAGTCTCCAGTCTGTCATCTGACTTACAAATTTTGGACTTGCCAGCCTCCACAATTGCGTGAGTCAATTCCTTGAAGTAAATCAATCTCTCTCTGCATATACATACACACACAGGCAAACACACACACATATATATGTATATATATATAAATTACTGGTTCTCTATCTCTAGAGAACCTTGATTAAGACAAGTCACTACACAATCATCAAAGCAGACTTGAATTAAAAAAAAAAAAAGAAAAAAACTGGTTACCAGAGACAAAGAAGGATATTATATATTGATAAAACAGTAAATTCATCAAGAACATACAGTAATTATAAATGTACATATACTTAATAAGAGAACTCCAGAATATACGTAGCAAAATCAAATAGAATTGAAAGGAGAAACAGACAATTCTATAACAATGACAGGAGACTACAATGACAGAATCTTAATAATTGATAGAAAAACTAGATAGAAGATCAATAAAGAAATAGAGGACTCTACAACACTATAAATCAACTGTTGTTGTTGTTAGTTTTTCGGCACCATTGAGTCAGTTCTAACTCATAGCAACCCTATAGGACAGAGGAGAAATGAACTATATGGTTTCTAAGAAGCAGCAGGTGGATTTGAAATGCTGACCTTCTGGTTAGCAGCCAAGCTCTTAACCACTGAGCCACCAGGGCTTCATAAACCAATTACTACTAATATATATATGGAATACGCCACCAAGAAAACAACAGTAAACACATTTCTCTCAAGCATACCTGGAATAATCTCCAGGAAAGAACATACGTTAGACCACAATAAAGTCTCAATAAACTTGAAAACGATGAATTCATACTAAGTATATTCTCCAACAACAATGGAAAAAAACTAAAATTTAGTAATGAAGGAAAACTGGAAAAATTAACAAATATGTATATTTTAAATAAGACACTTTTAAACTCAAATGGTCAAAGAAATCACCAAGGAAATTAAGAAATACCTACAGACAATTGAAAATGAAACACAACATACCAAAACCATGAAGTAAAAGCAGTGCTCAGAGACAACTTTATAACTACAAATACGTTCATAAGGAAAAAAAAGTTATATATCAATAACCTAACTTTATGTCTTAAGGGACTAGAAAAACAGGAGCAAACTAACCCAAAGCTAGCAGAAAAAAGGAAATAATAAAGATTATAGTAGAGATAAACAATATAGAGAATAAAAAAAAAGAGAAAAGTAAATGAAACCAAAGTTTGATTCTTTGAAAAGATGAAAAAGATAGATAATCCTTTAGCTAGTTAGACTAAGAAAAACAGAGAAGACTCAAATCACTAAAATAAAAAATAAAAGGAGGTGTCTTAGACTGGGTTTGCTAGAGAAGCAAAACCTGGAAAGCATATAAATATATATATATAAACATATATGAAAAGATTTCTATCAAGGACATGGCTCATGTGATTATATGCTTGTACAGGCTAGAACATCCCAAGTCCATGGATCAGGACAGAAGCTTCTCTCGATTCACGTAACTGCAGGGGCTGGTGAACCCAAGACTGGCAGGTCGGACAGCAGGGCTATTGCTCACAGGCAAGATCGATGAATCCCAAGACTGACAACTAAGACCACAAGGCTTCTCCTGATTCACGTAGCTGCACGGGCTGGTGAACACAAGACCAGCAGGTCGGACAGCAGGGCTCCCACTTGCAGGCTGTGAAGGTCGATGAATCCCAAGATCGGCAGAGAAGCTGATAGCTCGAGTCCCAAGAACCAGAGGCTAGATGAACAGGAGGCAGCTGCAGGATCCAAAGCGAGCAAAAAGCCAGAATGTCTTCTTATATTTGGATGCAGGCCACACCCCCAAGGAAACTCCCCTTCAACTGATTGGCTACTCACAACAAATTACATCATGGGAGTGATCACATACAAACACTGAAAATCATGGCCCAGCCAAGCTGACACACAATCTTAACCATCACAGGGGGTATACAGCAATGTTCATTGCAACACTATTCACAATAGCCAAAAGGTGGAAACAACCTAAATGCCCATCAAAAGATGAATGATAAACAAAATACAGTACATACATACAATGGAATACTACTTGGCAAGTAGGAGAAATCAAGTCTTGATACATACTGCAATATGAATGGAGCTGGTAGACACTCTGAATAAGACAATCACAAAAAGATAAATATTGTCTGACCTCACTTACATAAAAAGACAAGAAAAGGCAAATGTATAGAGAACAAACTTTATTAGTGGTTACAAGAGGTGGCAGGGAGAGTGAAAGAGGGAGAGTTATTGCTTATGGAGTACTGAGTTTTAGTTTACAATGATGGCTAAATCGCAATGATTAAGGGTAGGCTTGTACAGCCGATTATTGTAGGTGTTGTTAATAACTGGTACATCTGTAAAAAGTTAAATTGGCAAAAGTTGTGTGACAGATATATTTACAAGAATGACGAGAAAAGGAGTAGCTGCTGAAGCTGTTCATGTGCAACCAAACACCTCATGGGACTTGAGTCCTTGGTTTGAAGGTCCAGGGTCATGGTTTCAAGGGACATCCCAGTAAATTGGCCTGAAATTGTGTTTTCTGCTTCTGTTCTACCTCCTGGTTAGGTGGACAGTGCCAGGGGTTGTAAAATTTTGCAAGCGATCATCCAAGGTATAAAAATGGGTCTCTATTCACCTGGAGTAACAGAGGAAGGAGGACAGTCAGAAATAAGAGGAGGAAACAGAATGTGTGGTTAATTGCCTACGGGAATATCTGCCTCCTTTGCCATGAGACCAGAAGAACTAGATGGTGTCTGGCTACCAATCCTGAACATTTTGACAAAAGATTCTATAGAAGAATCCTGATAAAAAGGGGGAAAATGTAGAAAAGAATTTCAAATTCTCATGGGCTGCAAACTTTCTGGAGCCATGGAGGCTGGATGAACTCTTGAAACTATTGCCCTGGGATAATCTATTACCTTAAATCTATTACCTTAAAAAAGAAATATCTCCTGAAGTCTTCTCAAAACCAAACAACAGTTTAGCTTAACTAGTAAAGAATATCTGCCTATCTGCCTAGGGCATTGTAATCTTTTAAGAACTATTTATATGGGATCAAATTGACAACAGCAACTCAAAAGATTAGACAAAAAACTTAGAAGACAGTGAGTTTATACTAATGAGGGAGGAATAACATGGAAAAGGAGGGTGAGAATGGTTGCACAACTCGAAGAATATAATCAATGTTACTGAATTGTATGTGTAGAAATTGTTGAATTGGTGTATGTTCTGCTGTGTATAATCTCAACAACAACAAAACTTAAATTATATAAGCAAATAAAATAAATAAAAAAGTGGAAACATTACTACCAACCTGTCTTAGGCTGTGTTCTCTATAAAACTAAAACCAGTGAAGTGCATATATGCCTATACAGGGGTGGGGGGGGAGGGACAGAGAAAGATTTATCTCAAGGAAATAGCTCACACAGTTGTGGAGGCTGGCAAGACCAAAATCCATGGGTCTGATGTTAGGCTGGAGGCCTCACTTCACTCACTTAGATGCAGGGACTGATGAACTCAAAATCTGCAGGTCAGACGGTGACTGGTGGCTCATGTCCCAAGACCAGAGGTCAGATGATGATGAGTTGGATACAGGATCAAGAGCAAAACCCAGCAAGCTTTGCTAGAATGTCCATATATACTGGACGCATGACACCTCCAAGGAAAATCCCCTTATAACTGAGTGGTTGATCACATCAGATCACATCATGGAAGTTATTTACATTATATTATTTATGGAAGAGCAATCAATCCAGTGTTTCCCAAATCACGGAGAATCAAAACCTAATCAAGCTGACACATAACATTAACCAACACATTCCATCCCTTGTAAATTTGGCCCCTGTACACATCTCCTTAAATCATACATATTCTCTAAATAAAGACAAATATAAAGTTGTACTTGTGCCTAACATGATGCAGCTAACAGGCATACAATCGAAGAAAGTACTCTAACCCTGTTTACTTCTTATATTTTAAAAATAATGAAATAAGGGAAGGAAGAAGACAAAAATATTTGATATATATATATATATATATATATATATACACACGAGCACATAAACATATAATAAAACAAGGAAGAAATACATGTTACAATCACAGTCCTCATTTTTACAACTGGTCACAGGGTCATAGTGGGTATTTAGAAATACCTTCTTTCATCACCCATTCCATTCCCTTTGCCCTCAGCAAGCACCTCAGCTGGTCGTGGTTCTTTGCCTGGTGGGGTGACCCAAAACTTGGTTCCTGAAGGTTCTGGGCCATTAGAAGTCATGTTGGAATTGGGTTGCTGTAGTTTTCAATTGACTTTAATCACAGGGTATGGTAGTACTAAGAGACGCCTGAAGGGAACTCCTGTATTCCAAACATACTCTTCTTCACCTCCATTATGTAATATCCTATTTCCCCTTGATAATCAGAATCAATCACACCAGCCAATATGGTAACTCCCTTCTTTGCCTGTTGATCCAGAGGCATGAGGAACCCAAAGTGGCCAGGTGGTATTCTTAATTTCTAGTTCAATGAAATCAGTGTTGTATCTCCAGAAGGGAGCATTCCTCCCTTTAAAACAAAGGCCTCTATACTTGTGAGAAGTGTGCCTCTTAGCTTAAGTAGGTACAAGAGACTAAACGAGCAGCTTCTGTTGGGAGGTGAGATGGGAAGTCAGAGAGGGTTAGGAGCTGGTTGAATAGACGTGGGGAATCAGGGGTGGAAAGGAGGAGTGTACTGTCACAGTATGGGAAGAGCAGTTAGAGTCACATAACAATGTATGTATAAATTTTTGTATGGGGGGAAAAAAAACTAAGGCCTCTAGACCCACAGAGCATAGGGCTGCAAGGACAAGGAACAAATATTTTGCAACTGAGCCACTAGGGGTAATAGTGAGTGGCGCCACTCCCATTTCCAGCCCTTCATTCCTGGACCTGTGAATCTTGGCTATGGGAGAAAAGTCACTATATATTGGACACTGGTGTAGCGCATATATGGCCTCCTGGAGGACATTGCCCCAACCCTGCAAAGTACTGCCACCTAGCTGGAGCCATAATTGTGTCTTTAGAAGGCCATTTCATCGTTCTTTCAAGCCAGCTGCTTTAGGATGAAGAGGAACATAGTAACACCACTGAATTCCATAAGCCTGGGCCCATTGCCGTATATTATTTGCTGTGAAGTGAGTCCTTTGATCTGAGGCGATGCTGTGTGGGATACCATGACGCTGGATAAGTCATTCTGTAAATTCATGGATGGTAGTTTTGGCAGAAGCATTGCGTGAAAGGAAAGCAAATCCACATCCAAAGTAAGTGTCTATTCCAGTAAGAACAAAATACTGCCCTTTCCATGATGGGAGTGGTCCAATGTAATCAACTTGCCACCAGGTTGGTGACTGATCACCCCTAGCAATAGTGTCATATCAGGGACTCATTGTTGGTCTCTGCTAATGGCAGATTGGGAACTCAGTAGTGGCTGCAGCCAAGTAGGCCTTGGTGAGTGGAAGTCTGTGTTGCTGAGGCCATGCATAACCTCCATCCCTGCCACCAAGGCCACTTTGTTCATGATATCATTACGAAATGACAGCAATGGCTGAGGAGGGAGGCTGAACATCTCATTCTATCCGCTTGACTGTTCAAATCCTACTCTGCTGAGGAAATCCTTTGGTGAGCATTCACACAAGACAGAAATATCTTCACTTCTTTGGCCCATTCAGAGAGGTCTATTCACATACCTCTTCCCCATAACTCCTTGTCACTAATTTCACTATCATGTTCCTTTCAAGTGCCTGACCATCCAGCCAAACCATTAGCCACAGCCTATGAATCAGTATACAGTCGCACATCTGGCTATCTCTCCTTCCATGAAAAATGAACAATTAGATGCACTGCTTCAAATTCTGCCTATTTGGAAGATTTCTCTTCATCATTGTCCTGCAGGGAAGTCTCAGAAAGGGGGTGCAGTGCTATCACTGTCCACTTATGAATAATGCCTGCTTATCTTGCAGAATCATCTGTAAACCACGCATAAGTTTTCTCGTCCTAAGTCAAGTGATCCTAAGAAACTCCTCATGAGGCCATGGGAACAGACTAGGAGAAGGAAGGTACTATGACAAGAGTGGAGACCATGGGCATTAGGGTCACTTCCTCATGTAACTTAGTTGTGCCTTCAGTTCCTGCTCAAGCCTGATCTTATATATACCATCTTCATTTAATAATGGAGTGCTGCTGTGCATGTACGAGTTGATGCTTCAGTGGTCAGACAACATCCAGTTCAGGCTCAGCAGCAAAAAGCTATTTCTTCAAATGGCGAGTGGTTATCTGCAGAGGATGGCGGAGCTTGCTCCCAAATTCTAAGGGTCTGTGCTGTGATTGACCAATACAGGACTACCAATGACTCCAAACAGCATCTCTATCTGCCACTGACACTTCAGGAAGAACTGGAACAGGCAGATCATATGGCCCAAGTGGCAGAACAGCTTGCACAGCAGCCTGAACCTGTTGCAGACCTTTCTCTCATTCAAGGCCCCTCTTAAAACTAGCAACTTTTGGAGACATTTGACAAAATAGGCTGGGGTAGCACACACGAATATGAGATATATTGCTTCCCAAATCCAAAGATATCCATAAGAATCCGTGAAAGTCAGACAATTCTGATTACCGCTTTGACTCCATTGTCCATTATGGAAACAATGTCAACTTTGTCTTAGTTGATTAAATGCTGCCACATGGCCGCTAATACCATGGGGTCCAATCAATCTCATTATAGTTAGGTGTCTTACTTCTGTTAGGGCAGTTCCACTATCAAATCTCACTTATATAAAACAGGAATCACATCAGTCTTCAAGGATGCTAGGGATTCCTTTACAAATTTGTTCTTCACCATTGTGTTAAAAGGTGTGTCCTCTGCACACTTCATGTGTGGGCCTGTGGATCTAACCTGATAAATCCACTCTAACATGCCAATTTCCCTATGCCTTTCCATACCTTCTTCTACAGTATACAAAGGCAGGTCTGGTACTTCAACTTGATTTCGTGTAGGCCACTGGGTAATCCATGCTTCAACGACCAAACCAAATAAACTATTAGACCCTTTCGTAACCTCTCAAGCTGAACCACTGGAATAAGAATCTGTGCTTAGTGAGCCCATATCAATAAACTCAGACCAATCCAACTTTAAGTTCCTTGTACCCTGATCCCACACACTTAACAGCCATTTCCATACATATTCCCCAAGTTTCTGTTTGCATATATTAGAAAAATCAAGTAGTTCTTCTGGAGTGTAGCATACTTCCTCCTTGGTCACACTTTGTACTTCACCTTTTAGGGCTCACTGGAACTTAAGTCTAGGTATAGTTCTTGAAGCAAAAATATACGGTGGTCAAAAGGACACATATTGTATACAACTACTATTATAAGAACTCAAGAGAAGGTTTAAACACAGAAGAAAACATTCTCTGATGGTTACAAGAGTGGGGAGGGAAGGGGAGGCTTATTTACTACTTAGATAGTAGATAAGAATTATCTTAGGTGAAGGAAGGAGAGCACTCACTACAGGGGAAGTCAGCACAACTGGACTAAACCAAAGCTAAGAAGTTTCCTGAATACAATCAAACACTTTGAGGGACTGAGGAGCAGGGGTAGGGGTCTGGGGACCATGCTTTCAGGGGACATCTAGGTCAACTAATATAACACAGCTTATTAAGAAAATGTTCTGAATCCTACTTCGGTGAGTGGCATCTGGGATCTTAAAAGCTTGCAAGCAGCCATCTAAGATGCATCAATTGGTCCCAACCACCTGGAGTAAACGAGAATGAAGAACACCAAAGACACAAGGAAAGTATTAGCCCAAGAGAAAGAAAGGGCCACATAAACCAGGGACTTCATCAACCTGAGACCTGAAGAACTAGATGGTGCCTGGCTACCACCAATGACCGCCCAGACAGGGAACACAACAGAAAGTCCTGGATGGAGGAGAAAGGTGGGGTGCAGAACTCAAATTCTAGTAAGAAGAACAGACTTAACTGTGTACCTGAGACTGGAGGAACCCTGGAAAGCATGGCCCCTGCATTCTCTATCAGCCCAAAACTAAAACAATTTCCGAGGCCAACTCTTCAGACAGGGATTGGACTGGACTGTGGGACATAAAGTGATACTCGTGAGGAGGGTACCTCTTAGCTCAAGTAGATACAAGAAACTAAATGGGCAGCTTCTGTCCGGAGGTGAGATGGGAAGGCAGAGAGGGTTAGGAGCTAGTTGAATGGACATGGGGAGTCATGGGGGGAAAGCAGACGTTCTCTGTCACAGCATGGGGACAGCAATTAGAGTCACTTAACGATGTATGTATAAATTTTTGTATGGGAAAAAAAAATGTGGTGGAGGTGGGTCCTGGAAACATTCAGCAGTGTCTTGAGTCATCTGTCTCAGGAGATGCCCCAGGTGCTATCTCAGACAAAGACTCTTCAGGCACAGCTGGATTAATCTCATCAGATGGGGGCGGAAGGGATAATGATTTTACTGGGGAGAGTGGCTTAGCAGACAAAGATGGAGTAATCTCTTCAGATATGAGTAAGAGGGCTGACTCTGTTGGCAGGAGTTACTCAAAGGAATTTAGGGACTAAATGTCCACAGCTTCCTAATTATCTGCCCATATGTTCCCATCCCAAGTTTCAGGATCCCATTACTTCCCAATCAACGCCTTCACTTTAACTTTTGGTCTCATATAGATGGTTTTTGAATACATCACCATACACATAAGTAACACCTTTTATTTTGTGTGCCAACCTGCTATTTCGCTAAAAGGTAACCTCAGAGGGTAGTTTCAGTTCAAGGTTTAAAAAGTATCTCAGGGCAATACTCTAAGGATTCTTCTAGTCCCAATTAGTGCATTAAGTTGGGAGTTTTTAAGAATTTGAATTCTGTTCCACATTTTTCTCCATTCAATCAGGGTCCATTTACTGTAGTCCTGGTCCTGGTAGTGGTAGCCAGGCACCATATCTAGTTCTTCTGGATTCAGGGTAGATGAGGCCGTGGTTCATGTAGGCTATTAGTTCTGTAGAATAGCTTTTTCTTTGAGACTTTGGTTTCCTTCTTTCTCTTTTGCTCCTAATGAGTAGAGACCAATAGTTGTATCTTAGATGGCTGCTCACAAGCTTTTAAGACTCCAGACACTACTCCCCTCATTAGGATGCAGAAAGTGAACTCTGTGAACTATATTATGCTAACTGACTGAGTTGTCCCATGAGACTAAGGTCCTAAGACTCAAATAGAGGAAACCAATCTTGCAAGGTGATTTGTTATGTTTGAGAACTAATGTAACTGTGTCCTCTATGCATATACATATATGTGTTCACAATCTGTACATACACATACAGATACTTCTATCTGTACACACATATGTACACACCTGTGCCTACCTATACACATAAGCCTATACACATACATATGTGAAAATATACTCATTTTTTGGTTATTGTTAGTACTGTTGCCAAATTATATATGTCATACTCTTTAGCACAAATATCCATTTCTCTTGGTGCTTCTTAGCTGCATCATTTACTTTAGTCAGGCTGTGCTCATTACACCCACATTTGGTGTTACTTTTCCCACCACCAAAAATAACAAGTATCTATGATCTAGAGAGTTATTCACCCCCCTCCCATACCTAGTAACCACCAATGAACTTTGGTGTTTGTATATATATCTATTCTTGTGTTCTTACAAAAGTGGGATCATACAATATTTATACTTATATGATTGACTTACTTCACATAGCATTCTGTCCTCTACATCCATCCATATGTTCTGTGGACCCATCATTGTTTGTTATGGCTCTGCAGTATTCCATTGTATATCTGTACCACATTTTGCTAATCCATTCACCCGTTGACGGGCACTTAGGTTGTTGCCTTTTTTTTTTTTTTTTTTTTGCTATTGTGAATAATGTCGCAGTGAACATAGGTGTGAATGTTTGTGTCTCTTCTATTAGATCTCTAAGATATATACCTTGGAGTCAGACTATTGAATAATAAAGTATTTCTATTTGTAGTTTTTTGAAAAAGCGTCATGCTATTTTCCACAGTGGTTGTACCACTTTACAAACAGCAATGGATAAGGGTTCCAATTTCCCCACATCCTTGCCAATAATTGTTCTTCTCTGTTTTTTAGTTTTCTTTTTTATTTTTTCCCATACAAAAATTGATACATAGTTATGTGACTCTAATTGCACTCCCCATACTGTGACAGCAGACTGCTGCCTTCCACCCGACTCCCCACGTTCCTTCAACCAGCTCCTAACCCTCTCTGCCTTCCCATCTCACCTCTAGACAGAAGATGCGTGCTTAGTCTACTGTATCTACTTAAGCTAAGAGGCACACTCCTCATGAGTATCACTTTATGTCCCAAAATCTAGTCCAATCCCTGTCTGAAGAGTTGGCCTTGGAAACTCTTTCAGTTCTGGGCTGATAGAGAATCCACAGGCCATGCTTTCTGGGGTACCTCCAGTCTCAGACAGACCATTAAGACTGGTCTTCTTACTAGAATTTGAGTTCTGCATCCCACCTTTCTCCTGCTCCATCCGGGACTCTCTGTTGTGTTCCCTGTCAGGGTGGTTACTGGTGGTAGCTGGACACCATCTAGTTCTTCTGGTCTCAACTTGATGAAGTCTCTGGTTTATGTGGCCCTTTCTTTCTCTTGGGCTAATACTTTCCTTGTGTCTTGGGTGTTTTTCATTCTCCTTTACTCTGGATGGTTGGGACCAATTGATGCATCTTAGATGGTGGCTTGCAAGCTTTTAAGACCCTAGACGCCACTCACCAAAGTAGGCTGTAAAACACTTTCCTTTTTCTTTTTTCCTTTATTTTTTCCCATACAAAAATTTACACATAGATTGTAATGTAACTCTAACTGCTCACCCCATATTGTGACAGCACACTCCTCCTTTGCACTCTTGATTCCCCATGTCCATCCAACCAGCTCCTAACCCTCTCTGCCTTCCCATCTCACCTCCGGACAGAAGCTGCCCATTTAGTCTCTTGTATCTACTTGAGCTAAGAGGCACACTCCTCATGAGTATCACTTTATGTCCCACAGTCCAGTTCAATCCCTGTCTGAAGAGTTGGCCTCGGAAATTGTTTTAGTTCTGGGCTGATAGAGAATCCAGGGGCGATGCTTTCTGGGGTTCCTCCAGCCTCAGTCAGACCATTAAGTCTGGTCTTCTTTCCAGAATTTGAGTTCTGCACCCCATCTTTCCCCTTCTCCATCTGGGACTCTCTGTTGTATTCCCTGTCTGGGCAGTCATTGGTGGTAGCCGGGCACGATCTAACTCTTTAGGTCTCAGGTTGATGAAGTCCCTAGCTTATGTGGCCCTTTCTTTCTCTTGGGCTAATACTTTCCTTGTGTCTTGGGTGTTCTTCATTCTTGTTTACTCCAGGTGGTTGGGACCAATTGATGCATCTTAGATGGCTGCTTGCAAGCTTTTAAGACCCCAGACGCCACTCACCGAAGTAGGATTCAGAACATTTTCTTAATAAGCTGTGTTATATTAGTTGACCTAGATGTCCCCTGAAAGCATGGTCCCCAGACCCCTACCCCTGCTCCTCAGTCTCTCAAAGTGTTTGATTGTATTCAGGAAACTTCTTAGCTTTGGTTTAGTCCAGTTGTGCTGACTTCCCCTGTAGTGTGTGCTGTCCCTTCCGTAACCGAAAATAATTCTTGTCTACTATCTAGGTAGTGAATAACCCTCACCCTCCCTCCCCACCCTCGTCACCATCAAAGAATGTCTTCCTTTGAGTTTAAACCTTTTCTTGAGTTCTCATAATAGTGGTCTTATACAATATTTGCCCTTCTGTGATTGAGTAAATTGACTCAGCATAACGACCTCAGCTTCCTCCATGTTATAAGGCGTTTCACGGCTTCATGCTTGTTGTTTATTGTCATGTAGTATTCCATTGGGTGGATATACCATAATTTGTTTATCCATTTGTCCATTGATGGGCACCTAAGTTGTTTCCATCTTTTTGCTATAGTGAATAGTGCTGCAGTGAACATGGGTTTGCATTATATCTATTCGCGTGACAGTCCTTATTCAGGATATATTCCAAAAAGTGGGATAGCGAGATCATATGGTACTTCTATTTCTAGCTTTTAAGGAACGCCAAATTGATTTCCAAAGTGGTTGTACCATTTTACATTCCCACCAACAGTGCATAAGTGTTCCAGTCTCTCAACAACCTCTCCAGGTGTTTTTTGCATTAATGCTAGCATTGTGGGGGGAGGGGTTGATACCTCATTGTAGTTTTGATCTTCATTTCTCTAATGGCTACTGATCGTGAGCATTTCTTCATGTGGTCTGTTAGCTGCCTGAATATGTTCTTTGGCAAAGTGCCTGTTCATATCCTTTGCCCATTTTTTAATTGGGTTATTTGTGTTTTTGTTGTTGAGGTTTTGCAGTATCTTGTAGATTTTAGAGATCAGACGCTGATCGGATTTGTTGTAGCCAAAAATTCTTTCCTAGTCTGTAGGTTGTCTTTTTACTCTTTTGGAGAAGTCTTTGGATGAGCGTTTAAGTGTTTGATTTTTAGGAGCTCCCATTTATCTAGTCTCTCTTCCGGTGCTTGTGCATTGTTATTATGGTTCGTATTGTGTTTACGTCATGTATTAGGGCTCCTAGCATTGTCCCTATTTTTTCTTCTATAATCTTTATTGTTTTTGATTTTATATTTAAGTCTTCGATTTTGAGTTAGTTTATGCGCATGGTGTACGGTATGAGTCTTGTTTCAGTTTTTTGCAGATGGATATCCAGTTATGCCAGCACTGTTTGTTAAAGAGACTGTCTTTTCCCCAATTAACGGACTTTGGGCCTTTGTCAAATATCAGCCACACACAGCTGGATGAATTTATGTCTGGATTCTCATTTCTGTTCCATTTGTCTATGTATCTGTTGGTGTGCCAGTATCAGGCTATTCTGACTACCATGGCAGTACAATAGGTTCTAAATCAGGTAGTGTGAAGCCTCTCACTTTGTTCTTCTTCTTGAGTAATGTTTTACTTATTCGGGGCTTCTTTCCTTTTCATATGAAGTTGGTGATTTGTTTCATTAAAAAATGTCAGTGGAGTTAAATGAGAAACTATTTTGTTCTGTAAGCCGTCATCTTAAGTGAGAATAACAGCACAATTGGAAGGGCGTAGTCAATGTCACTGAACTGTGCATGTAGAAATTTTTGAAACAGTGTATCTTTGGCTGTGTGTAGTTTCACCAAAAACAAAAAAGGTTGAGAAGTTAGAGGGTTAATATGTTGTGGGGTTGATACCCAATGTCATAAAACAACATGTGTACTACTGTTTCATGAGAAACTATTTGTTTTGTAAGCCTTCACCTGAAGTACAATAAAATATTAAAAAAAAAAAGTCACTGGAATTTGCAGCGGGATTGCATTGTATCTACCGATCGCATTGCGTAGAATTGGCATTTTCACAATGTTGAGTCTACCTATCCATGAGCAAGGCATGATTTTGCAGGTCTCTTTGGTTTCTTCCAGTAGTGTCTTGTAGTTTCCATTGTATAGATCTTTTATGTCTCTGGTTAGATTTATTGCTAGGTTTTTTATCTTCTTGGGGGCTATTATAAATGGTATTGATTGGGTAACTTCCTTTTTGAGGTTCTCTTTGTTGGTGTAAAGGAATCCAACTGATTTTTGTATGTTGATCTTGTATCCTGAAACTTTGCTGAAATCTTCTATTACTTCTAGTAGTTTTCTTGTGGATTCATTGGGGTTTTCTGTGTATAAGATCATATCATCTGCAAATAGAGATACTTTGACTTCTTCCCTACCAATATGGATGCCCTAATTGCTCTGGCTAGAACCTTTAACACAATGTTGAATAAGAGTGGTGATAAAGGGCATCCTTGTCTCGTTCCTGTTCTAAAGTGGAATGCTTTCAAACTCTCTACATTTAGGATGATGTTGGCTGTCGGCTTTGTATAAATGCCCTGAATTATATCGAGGAATTTCCCTTCTATTCCTATTTTGTTGAGAGTTTTCATCATGAATGCGTGCTGGACTTTCTCAAATGCCTTTTCTGCATCGACTGATAAGATCATGTGGTTCTTGTCTTTTGTTTTATTTATGTGATGGATTACATTGATTGTTTTTCTAATGTTGAAGCATCCCTGCAT
>NW_004444056.1:1743392-1768775 GCF_000243295.1 Trichechus manatus latirostris | reverse complement strand
CCATATGAAAAATCTATGTCTATATTTTTTAAGTCCCTCTTTTTTGTTTTAATGTTATCATCTTTTACATACTGACAGCTGTTTCCCTATTTCCACTGTTTTAGCTTTGATTTACTCTTGCAACTTCCCTATCTGGGTTGATATCTGGTTGCTCTGTCCTGTGTTCTAGTCTTGGGTTGTTATCTGATGTTACTGATTTTCTTACCAGAGGACTCCCTTTAGTATTTCTTATAATTTTGGTTTTGTTTTTGCAAATTCCCTAAACTTCTGTTTATCTGGAAATGCACTAATTTTGCCATCATATTTGAGGGACAGTTTTGCTGGATATATAATTCTTGGATGGCAGTTTTTTTCCTTCAAGCATTTATACATGTCATCCCATTGACTTCTTGCCTGCATGGTTTCTGTTGATTAGTCCGAGCTTATTCTTATTGACTCTCCTTTGTAGATGACTTTTCGTTTATCCCTATCCATTGTTAAAAATTCTCTCTTTATCTTTGGTTTTGTCAAGTTCAATTATAATGTGTCTTGGTGACTTTCTTTTGGGGTCTACCTTATGTGGGGTACAATGAGCATCTTGGATAGGTATCTTGTCATCTTTCACCATCTCAGGGAAGTTTTCTGCCAACAAATCTTCAACAATTCTCTCTGTATTTTCTTTTATCCCCCACTATTCTGGTACTCCAATCACTTGTAGGTTATTCCTCTTAATACAGTCCCACATAATTCTTAGGTTTTCTTCTTTTTTTAAAATCCTTTTATCTGATTTTTCCTCAAACAAGTTGGTGTCAAGTGCTTTATCTTCAGTCTCACTAATTCTGACTTCCATTGCCTCAGTTCTGCTCTAATGACTTTTTATTGAGTTGTCTAATTCTGAAATTTTATTGTTAATCTTCTGGATTTCTGATTGCTGTCTCTCTATGGATTTTTGCAACCTGTTAAATTTGGCATTATGCTTTTCTCTAATCTTTTTAATTTCTTGTATTGTGTATACTGCGTTTTGCTTAATTTCTTTCTTAATTTCTTGAACAGTTCTGTATATTAATCTTTTGTATTTTACCTCTGGTAATTCCAAGAAATTTTCCTCCTCTGGAAAATTTCTAGATTCTTCATTTTGGGAACTTGCTGAAGCCATCATGGATTGCCTCTTTATGTGATTTGATATTGATTGTTGTCTCTGAGCCATCAATAAGTTATTATATTTTTTTTTATGTTTTCTTAGTGTGTCCTAGCTTCTTGCTTTGTTTTAATATGCCCAAACAGGCTGCCTGTATGAACTAGTTTGATTATTGGCACCTTTGAAGCTCTAATGTCCTGTCACCAGGTGGTTAGATCTGCTACTTGGTATCTGAGCTCAGGAGTCCACCCACTCATCCTGTATGGATTCAGCTCAGGTGCCCAGGTAGATAGCCACCAAGTGTGTGGTATAGGCTCTCACTTACGGTTCTATACAGGCATGGGTGATTGGTGTAGGCACAGGCATCTGGTTGCAGCAGGGGGACACACTCTGAGCAAGGCAGGGGACTGACCTCCGCTCCCGAGTGTTCACGAGGAAGGCATGTCTCTGTTCCGTACAGCACATAGGTGGGTGAGTTTTCCAGCCGGATTATGAGCACCTAATGCTGTTGGCTGTAAGTACTGGGGGGCACCTGTTATTCATGGGACCCTCTTGCAGGTGGCTCGGTGGCGTGGGTAGAGTCACCAGTCCTCTGGCCCCTGATGTGGGTAGGTGAATATCCTGCTTAATGGGCAGAGTAGTGTCAAAGGTCAAGAACCTGCCACAACACAGCTGAAACAGTTGAAGTTTGAGTTCCAGTATATACCCTGTTGTACTGTAGTAATGAGGGCCTACGGTGTTGAGATGGGCCCACACAAGTCTATGCCAGGGAAAAGGCACCCAAAGTCCATGGATCCCTTATGCCTGTGCCTAGGCAAAGGAGCAGTGGCTACGCTGGGTTCCTGGCTTAGGGGAGCCGGCAGTTTATTTGTTAGTTTGTTCACTCTCCAAGGCAAGGAGAATTGCTCTGGGCGTGTGACGGGTCCTACTTCCAGCCCAGGGGACTCGGCAATTGCCAAAGCCAGTCCAGAACCAGTACAGAGCAGGGAGCTGGGAAGTAAATGGGAGAGAGGTCTTTCCGTAAGGGGGATGTTTTTGATCCACGCGGTCGGTCATAAGCAAATACTTATTTTTTGTGGAGGGCTGCTTCTCACTCGTTCTGGGTGGCCGTATAGAGTCACTGGTGCTGGGTCTCTCCTGGTGTGTAAAACGCGCCTCCCGAGCATGGCTGCTTGCCTGCCTCACTGCTCAACCCCGTGCTATCAGGCCTGAACGGCTCAGGCTCTTGCCGGGTCAGGTCTGGTAACTCCTTGCTGCTTCTGAACCGTCTCTCCGTCCCCCTGCCACTCAGTCCGGTTCCTCAACTCTACCTTTGATGTTCAGGGCTTCCAGATTGCCATATATAATGAAATCACTTGTTCTCTCAGGTCTTTGTTGTAAGAGGGTCCACTGGAAGCGTCTGACTACTCTGCCATCTTGCCCCGCCTCCCTGTTTTTTGTTTTTTTTTAAAAATCAGTGCCATTTTAGCTTGGGTGAGATGGTATCTCATTGTAGTTTTGATTTGCATGTCTGTAATGGCTAACAGTCATGAGCATCTTTTCATGTGTTTGTTGGCCATCTGAATGTCCTCTATGGTGAACTGTCTGCTCATGTCCTTTGTCCATTTTTTAATTGTGTTGTTTTTGTGTTTGTTGATGAGTTGTTGAAGTTTTCTATATATTTTAGAGATTAGGCTTCTACCAAATATGTTATTTCTGAAAACTTTTTCCCAGTCTGTAGGTTGTCTTTATACTCTTTTGATAAAGTCTTTTGATAAGCGTAAGTAATTTTTATGAGGTTTCAATTGTCTAATTTGTGTTCAGCTATGTGCGCATTTGTAGTGAGGTTTGTTAGCCTATTTTTCATAAACATTAGGCCCCACAGTTTTAATGCACCTTTTTCAATAATAAAAAGATCTAGATAAATAAGGAAATAGAACACTTGAACAACACTATTAACCAACTATACCTAGCAGACATGTATAGAACACTCCATCCAACAAGTGCACAATATACCTTCTCTCGTGCACGTGGAACATTCTCCAGAATAAACCACATCTCAGGACACAAAACAAGTCTCAATAAATTTGAAAAGACTGAAACCATATACAAAGTATCTTTTCTGATCACAATGAAATGAAGCTAGAAAGAAATAACGTAAAGAAAAGTGGAAAATATATAAATATGTGGAAACTAAATAACACACTACTACAAAATCAATGGGTAAAAGAAGAAATCAAGGGAGAAACTGAAATACACTTAGTTGAATGAAATGAATTCACAACATACCAAAACCTATGGGATGCAGGAAAGGAGGTACTCAGAGGGAAATTTACATCAATAAACACTTATGTATTAAAAAACAGCAAAGAAAAAAAAAACAGCAAAGATCCCAAATCAATAACCTAACTCTACAACTTCAGGCAATAGAAAATAAAGAGAAAACTAAACCTAAGTATAACAGAAGAAAGGAAATAATAAAGATCAGAGTATAAATAAATGAAAAGAATAAACATTAAAAACAGAAAAAAATAGAATTAATGGAACAAGAAGCTGGGTTTTTGAAGATCAATAAAACTTACAAACATTTGGATGGGCTGACAAATAAAAAGAGAGAGAAGATGCAAATATATAAAATTAGAAACAAAAGTGAGGACACTTAAACCTACCATTTAAAAATTTAAAAAAATTATAAGGAAATACTATGAACAGCTTTATGCCAACAAATCACATAATTTACGGGAAATGGACAAATTTCTTGAAATACATAAACTCCCTACAATATCTCAAGAAGAAACAACAGATCTCAATAGACCCACAGAAGTGAAAACATTAAATCAGTAATTAAAAATCTTTCAAATCCCCTCAAAATAAATACAGTCCCAGGTAAGGGAATTTTACCAAACATTTATATAAAAAGTGACCGCTTTCCTATTTAAATTTTTCCAAAAAATAGAAGGGAACACTTCCAGACTCAGTCTGTGAGGTTAATATTACGCTGATACAAAAGCCAGAAAAGGAAATCACAAGAAAACTACAGACCAATATCCCTAAAGATCACAGATGCAAAACTACTTAACAAAATACTAGCAAACCATTTCCAAAAACATATTAAAAGGATTAAACATCTTGATTAAGTGGGATTTATCCAAGGAATGCAAGGGGTTTCAGTATTAGAAAATAAATTAATGTAATTCATCATATTAACAGAATAAGGGGAAAGAACCACATGATTATCTCAATTGTTGAAAAAAAGGCATCTGATAAAATTAAAAACCCTTTTATAAATAAAAACACACTCAAGAAGATAGGAATGGATGGGAAATTCCTCAATATAATAACAGACATTTAAGAAAAATCCACAGCTAACATTCTAAATAGAGAAAGACATCTATGGTCAACTGATTTTTGACAAGGGTGCTAAGTCCATTTGACGGGAAAGAAGAGTCTCTTTCAATAAATGGTGCTGGGAAAATTGGATTTCCACATGCAGAAGAACGAATCAGGATCTATGTCTCACGCCATATACAAAAACCAATTCAAAATGGATCAAGGACCTAAAAATGAAGCCTAAAACCATGAAATTCTTAGAAGAAAACGTAGGGACAAGGTTGGGGGACCTAGTGTTTAATGATATATCAGATATGACAACAAAAACTTGAGCAGAGAAGACAATATAGACAAATGAAACCTCATAAAAATAAAATACTTTCGTACATCAAAGGGCTTTGTCAACAAAGTGAAGAGACAACCTACAGATGGGGAGAAAATTCTCAGAACCCATATCTCAGATAAGGGCCTAATATTCAAAATATATATAAAACTTCTACAACGTAACAACAAAAAGACAAACAACTCAATCAAAATATGGATAAAGGACTTGAACAGACATTGCAGCAAACAGAATATTCAAATGGCCAACAAGTACACAAAAAGATATTCAACATCGTAAGTCATTGAACAAAAAAACCCGTTGCCTTCAGGACAATTTCTGACTCATAGCGACACTACAGGACAGAGGAGAACTGCCCCATAGGGTTTCTAAGGAGCAGCTGGTGTATGCCAACTGCTGACTTTTTGGTTAGCAGCTGTAGCTCTTAACCACTGTGCCACCAGGGCTCCTCATAAGCCATTAGGAAGATGCAAATCAAAACCACAATTAAACATCACCTCACACTCATTAGAATAGCAATGATCAACAACACAGAAAACAACAGGTATTAACAAAGTTGGAGAAACTGGAACCGTCATCCATTGCTTGTAGGAATGTAAAATGGTGCAGCTATTGTGGAAAACAGTTTGGCAGTTCCGCAAAAAAGCTCAACATATAACCACCGTGTCTCAGCCATCCAATCCTAGATATACACACAGAAGAAATGAAGACAGGAGAGCAAACAGAAACCTGTACACCAATGTTCACTGCAGCACTTTTCCCAATAGCTAAAAGATGGAAACAACTGAAATGTCCATCAATGGATGAATGGATAAACTAAATGTAGTATATACATTCAATGGAATATTACGCAGCTGTAGAGAAACTTCTGATGCATACTACAACATGGATGAACCTTGAAAACTTAATGGTGAGTAAAATAAGTCGGTCACAAAAAAAATACAGTATGATCTCACTTGTATGAAATAAGCAAATAGATAGAAACCAAAGATTATTGGTGGTTATCAGGGGTGGAAGGGAGAGGGGAAATTTTTGTTTGGAGGGCACTGAGTTTACGTCTATGGTGGTAAAGTATTTTGGAAAAGAATGGTGAGAATGGTGGCAAAACATGAAAAATGTAATTGATGCCATTGAGTTGTAAACGTAGTTATACTGGCAAATGTTTTGCTGTGTATATTTTCACCTTAATTTTTAAAAAAAACTTATTACAAAGATACAGTAATCTAAAAAGTGTGCTACTCCAACAAGGATAGACATTTAAATCAATGGAGCAGAACGGAGAGTCCAGAAACAAATCCATAGATCTAAGGTCATCAATCAGGGTACCAAGACCCATCGTTAGAGCAAGAACAGTCTTTCAACAAATGGTGCTGGGACAACTGGATAGCCACCGGCAAATAATGAAGTTGGATCCTTACTTTACACTATATATAAAAATTCACTGAAAATGCATCAAATACCTAAACATAACAGCTTAAACAATAAATTTCTTAGAAAAAAACAAAGGCAAATCTGCATGATCTTATATTTGTCAACAGTCTCTTAAATATGACAGCAGAAGCATAGGCAACGAAAGAAAAAATAAATAAACGGAACTTCATCAAAATTAAGACCATTTATGCACCAAAGGACTTTATCAAGACAGTGAAAAGATAACCTACACAACGGGATAAAATTTTTCAAATCACAAATCTGCTAGAGGTCTAGTACCCAGAATACATACAGAACTCTTACAATTGAAGAACAAAAGTCAAACAACCCAATTAAAAAATGGGTGAAAGACTTGAATAAACATTTCTGCAACAAAGATATAAAAATAACCAATGAGCACTTGAAAATATGATGGATATCATTAGTCAGCAAGGAAATGCAAATCAAAACCTCAGTAAGATGCCACCTGACACCCACTAGAATAGCCACAATCAACACCCATGGAAGCAGCTGTCAAGAAATCAAATGACGCATTGCATTGGGCGAATCTGTTGCAAAAGATCATTTTAAAGTATTAAAAAGCAAAGATGTCACTTTAATGACTAAGGTGCACCTAATGCAAGCCATGGTGTTTTTTCAATTGCCTC
Organism: Trichechus manatus latirostris; assembly: GCF_000243295.1. Lineage (NCBI taxonomy): Eukaryota > Metazoa > Chordata > Mammalia > Sirenia > Trichechidae > Trichechus > Trichechus manatus. The sequence goes on along the minus strand of NW_004444056.1, from coordinate 1,761,928 downwards.
ATATGCATGCAAAACTGGACAATGAATAAGGAAGACAGAAGAAGAATCGATGCCTTTGAATTATGGTGCTGACAAAGAATATTGAATATACCAGGAACTGCAAAAAGAACTAACAAATCTGTCTTGCAAGAAGTACAGCCAGAATGCTCCTCAGAAGCAAGGATGGCAAGACTTCGTCTCACATACTTTGGACATGTTATCAGGAGGGATCAGTCCCCAGAGAAGGACATCATGCTTGGTAAAATAGAGGGTCAGCAAAAAGGAAGAAGACCCTCAAAGAAAGGGACTGACATAGTGGCTACAACAATGGGCCAAAGCATACCAATGATTGTGACAATGGCGTTGGACCAGGCAGTGTTTTGTTATGTTGTACTTAGGCTCGCTGAGTGAGAACAGACTTGATGGCACCTAACAAAAACAGAATAGCCACAATTTAATAAATAAATGTACTTATGTATGTGTATGTACAACCTTGTACATGTCTTCTGGAAATGTAAAATGGTGCAGCAATTGAGGAAAACAGTTAGAAGTTCCTCAGTAAGTTAACTTACCACATCCCAGTTTGGGTTAATACAAACTTAATTGAAAAGTATACAAAAACTTTGCTCCTATGTATCTCCTTTCCCTTCGTGCTTCTTTATGCTGTTATTTTCATAAAACTTACATCTTCATACATTATGTGCTCAACAACAGACTTGTAATTATTGTTTATGCAGTTTTCTCTGAAATCAGGAGAAAATTATTGTTATTAGGTGCTGTCAAGTCGGTTCCAACTCATAGCGACCCTATGTACAACAGAACAAAACACTGCCCAGTCCAGCACCATCCTCATGATCCTTGGTATGCTTCAGCCTATTGTTGTAGCCACTTAGTCAATCCATCTCACTGAGGGTCTTCTTTTTTGCTGACCCTCTACTTTACCAAGCATGATGTCCTTCTCCAGGGAGTGGTCCCTCCTGATAACATGTCCAAAGTATGTGAGACATAGTCTCACCATCCTTGCTTCGAAGGAGCACTATGGCCACACTTCTTCCAAGACAGATTTGTTTGTTCTTTTGGCAGTCCATGGTATATTCAATATTCTTTGCCAATACCATAATTCAAAGGCGTCAATTCTTCTTTGGTCTTCTTTATTCATTGTCCAGCTTTCCCACGCATACAAGGTGATTGAAAACACCATGACTTGGGTCAGGTGCACCTTAGTCTTCAAGGTGACATCTTTGCTTTTTAATACTTTAAAGAGGTCTTTTGCAACAGATTTGCCCAATGCAATGCGTCCTTTGATTTCTTGACTGCTTCTTCCATTGGTGTTGCTTGTGAATCCAAGTAAAATGAAATCCTTGATGATTTCGATCTTTTCCCATTTATCATGATGTTGCTTAGTGGTCCAGTTGTTTTCTTTATGTTGAGGTGTAATCCATACTGAAGGCTGTAGTCTTTGATCTTCACTAAGTGCTTCAAGTCCTCTTCACTTTCAGCAAGCAAGGATGTGTCATCTACATAACGCAAGTTGTTAATGAGTCTTCCTCCAATCCTGATGCCGCGTTCTTCTTCACATAGTCCAGCTTCTCAGATTATTTGCTCAGCATACAGACCGAGTAAGTATAGCGAAAGGATACAACACTGACACACACTTTTCCTGACTTTAAACGAGTATTCTCTTGTTCTGTTCGAAGGATTGCCTCTTGATCTATGTACAGATTCCTCAGGAGTACAATGAAGTGTTCTGGAATTCCCATTCTTCGCAGTGTTATCCACAATTTGTTATAATCCACACAGTCGAATGCCTCTGCATAGTCCATAAAAGACAGGTAAACATCTTTCTTGTATTTGTTGCTTTCAGCCAGAATCCATCTGACACCAGCAATGATATCCCTGGTTCCATGTCCTCTTTTGAGTCTGGCTTGAATTTCTGGCAGTTCGATAGACTGCTGCAGCTGCTTTTGAATGATCTCCAGCAAAATTTTGCTGTGTGATATTAATTATACTGTTAGATAATTTCTGCATTCGGTTGGATCACCTTTCTTTAAAATGGGCACAAATAACTCTTCCAGTCAGTTGGCCAGGTAGTTGTCTTCCAAATTTCTTGGCATAGACAAGTGAGCACTTCCAGCTCTGCATCCGTCTGTTGAAACATCTGTTTGTATCCCATCAACTCCTGAAGACTTGTTTGTCACCAATGCCTTCAGTGCAGTTTGGATGTCTTCCTTCAGTACCATCAGTTCCTGATCATATGCTACCTTCTGAAATGGTTGAATGTTGACCAATTCGTATTGGTACAGTGACTGTGTATTCAATCTTCTTTTGATGCTTCCTGCATCCTTTAATATTTTCCCTCTAGAATCCTTCAATATTGCAACTCAAGGCTTAATTTTTTTTCTTCAGTTCTTTCAGCTTGAGAAATGCCAAGTGTGTTCTTGTTGTTTGGTTTTCTAACTCCAGGTCTTTGCACGTACCATTATGATACTTTACTTTGTCTTCTCGAGCCGCACTTTGAAATCTTCTGTTCAGCTCTTTTACTTCATCATTTCTTCCTTTCGCTTTAGCTACTTGATGTTCAAGAGCAAGTTTCAGAATCTCTTATGACATCCATTTTGGTCTTTTCTTTCTTTCCTGTCTTTTTAATGACCTCTTGCTCTCTTCATGTAGGATGTCCTTGATGTCATTCCACAACTCATCTGGTCTTTGGTCATTAGTGTTCAATGGGTCAAATCTATTCTTGAGATGGTCTCTAAATTCAGGTGGGATATACTCAAGGTCACACTTTGGCTCTCGTGGACTTGTTCTAATTTTCTTCAGCTTCAGCTTGAAGTTGTGTATGAGCAACTGATGGTCTGTTCCACAGTCGGCCCCTGGCCTTGTTCTGACTGATGATATTGAGCTTTTCCATCATCTCTTTCCATAGATGTAGTCAATCTGATTCCTATGTATTCCATCCAGCAAGGTCCACGTGTAGAGTCGCCGTTTATGTTGTTGAAAAAAGGTATTTGCAACAAAGAAGTCATTGGTCTTGCAAAATTCTTTCATGGGATTTCTGTCATCATTTTTATTACCAAGGCCATATTTTCCAACTACTAATCCCTCTTCTTTGTTTCCAACTTTCTCAGTCCAATCACCAGTAATTATCAATGCATACTGATCACATGTTCAATTATAGACTGCAAAAGCTGGTAAAAATCTTCAGTTTCTTCATTTTTGGCCTTACTAGTTACTGCATAACTTTGAATAACAGTCGTATTAACTGGTCTCCCTTGTAAGCATATGGTATTATCCTATCACTGACAGCGTTGTACTTGAGGATAAATCTTGAAATGTTCTTTTTGACAAAGAATGCAACGCCATTCCTCTTCAAGTTGTCATTCCTGGCATAATAGACCAGATGATTGTCCGATTCAGAATGGACAGAACCAGTCCATTTTAGCTCACTGATACCTAGGATATTGATGTTTATGCATTCCATTTCATTTTTGATGATTTCCAATTTTCCTAGATTCACACTTCATACATTCCACATTCCAATTATTAATGGATGTTTGCAGTTGTTTCTTCTCACTTTGAGTCGTGCCACATCAGCAAATGAAGGTCCCGAAAGCTTGACTTCATTCATGTCATGATGGTCAACTCTACTTTGAGGAGGCAGCGGTTTCCTGGTTGTATTTTGAGTGCATTACAACCTGAGCAGCTGCTCTTTCAGCACTATATCAGACAATGTTCCACTGCTAGTCATAAGGTTTTCACTGGCTAACTCTTTTCAGAAGTAGGCTGCCAGATCCTTCTTCCTAATCTTAGTCTGGAAGCTAAGCTGAAACCTGTCCATGGGTGACGCTGCTGGTATTTGAATACAGCTGGCATAGCTTCCAGCATCACAGCAACACGCAAACCCCCACAGTACGACAAACTGACAGACACGTGGAGGAGGAAAAAAATAGGAGATACCAATAAAAAATACATTTAGACTCTTTTATATTCACCAATGTAGTTACCTTTACCTGTGCTCTTTATTTCTTTAAGTTAATTTGAGTTTTTGTCTAGTGTCCTTTCATTTCAGCCTCAAGGGCTCCCTTTTATACTTCTTGTAGGGCAGGTCTGCTAGTGAATAATATTCTCAGTTTTTGTTTATCTAGGATTTTCTTATTTTCTCCTTGACCTTTTAAGAATATAGAATTCTTGTTTACAGTCTTTTTCTTTCAGCACCTTTGACTATTTGATCTCACAGCCTTCTAGATTCCAAGGTTTCTGATGAAAATTCAGGTTTTAATCTTATTGAAGATCATTTGAACATGATGAGTCACTTCTCTCTCACCTCTCTCACTGCTTTTAAGATTCTCCATCTTCTAACACTTTCATTATGATAAGTCTCAATGTAGATATTTTTGAGTTTATCCTACTTGGAATTTGTTGAGCTTCTTCTGTTTTAGCTTACACTTCCTGCTGGCACAGAGCCTCCAGGTCAGCCAGAGGTGAAAACTTAGGGTTGTTCCATGTCTTTCCTAAACATGCAAACAGGCCCTAGTTTGCTCACAGACCTACAAATGCACAGGAACTTCTAGATTTCCAGAGATAAGCCAGAGCTTTTAAGAGCCCCTGTAGAACATCTCATTGTCCAGCTCTTCCTGTTAAGTATTTTGGATAATCTACTATTTGCCCCAACTTTTATCCACCATCTCAGGGTACCATGCCTACAAATATTTTTTACAAACACTTCTGAGGAAAAGGCTTTTTGTACTAGGTAAGTTCTGAGCCAGGTCAAATAAAAAATGCCTTACAAGTGAGGTCTTTCAGGTTATACGGTTACATATTTGACACACAGATCAAATAATGTCAATTTTCCAGTGTGGATTTTACAACTAACGTTACCAAAAAAAAATCTGAACTTTGTCCTTGGTTCCTCAGATAAAACTTCTAAAACCTTGGAATTTCCTTAGTGACTGAACTGTCTTTATTATCTATAAGGATTTCAGATCACACCTACCTGACAGGTTATGCTAATGAGATGACTGAGGTGGAGGCTGGCCACACCAGAAAAATCTACTGCTTGATATCAGCTGATCTCAGAGGAGGAAGGTCATGATTCAGTCAATGATGTCTACATAATAAAGCCCAAATAAAGATTCTGAACATGAACACGCCATGGGATGCCTGGTTGGGGACAGACAGCAATGCACACAAGAGGGTAGTGCATCCCTTTTTGGGAAATGGAAGTTTTACGTTAGAAATATTCCCAGGTCTTGCCCAACATGTCTCTTTATTTGTATCCTTTTTGCTATAATAAAATTGTAATTGTACGTATAGTACTTTCCTGAGATCTATGAGTCAGTCTATCAAATTATCAAACCTGAGGGAGCATTGATAGCTGCCAGGTTAGAAGTGAGGGAAATCTTGGGAACCTTGTGCTTAAGAGGAAACCCCTAAGTTTGTAGCCAGCAGGTAAGGAGTGAAGGGGTCCCTGGGACACTCCCAAGTTTACAGCTGGCATCCTGAGGAGGTAGTGGAAAAATCTTGAATTTTTAGGCAGCAAGTTAAAAGCAAAGATTTCATGGGGATTCTCAAGCTTGCAGCTGTTGTCTAAAGTCTTAGGAAGACTTGGCAGTCTGGAGGATTGTGTGCTTTCACCTGTGAGGTCTGACCCAGCTCTGGATAATTAGGGTCAAAGGAAGAAGTACTGCATTTCCAGTTTGAAAGACGAAATGGATGTTGAGATAAATCTGATTGCATTGATCTATACACATTTGGTGTCAGAAGTGGGACTTGCTAGACAGACTCTGACTCATAGAACCATGTGGTTTTGGAAGAGAAGGGATTAAAGGAAAGGGAATAAGGAGCCTATGATTCCTAAATGGCTACATAGTCACTGGTGATAAAAAAAACTGTAGCTGTGCTGACATCAGTTACTAAAGGTAAAAGTTACCAGTGGAATTTAGAGATGATAGATCAAACTCCTGGGGAGTTGGCTCACTAGATGCATAAAGAAATGCAAAGTAACAGAAAACAACATTATATAATCCTCTGGTTTTTGTTCCGTTATATGTAAAATGAAATTACAAGATGGGCCAAGCTTAGATTCTGGCAGTCTGAGCTAGAGCCTTTAGTCTCAGGATCCCTACCAAAGGAATGTGTTGAGGAAGATCCTAACACTGGGCTAAGTTTAGATTCTGGCTGGCTAAGGGACAGTCACCATTCTCAAAAGCATGTTCAAAGGGAAAAGCTATGCTAAAACAACAAATAACAAAGAACATTAGAGTAATTCCCAAGCACATACCTAGGAATGACAGAGGGAAGAGTCAAGAACTCATCCCAAAAGGATGGATATCTTTAAACGGTTATTAAGAAATGGGGTGAATAACAGAATAACCACAAGAGAAATAATGAGAATGTTCACATATTAAAAAGAATATAACCAATGTCACTGAACAATTTCTGTAGAAACTGCTGAATAGGAACCTAAACTGCTATGTAAACTTTCACCAAAAACACAATAACATATTATTATTAAAAAGAAAAGAGAAGAAAACCTGCACTTCAAAAACTTAATTTCTTTTTTTACTTAAAAAAAATCATAAAAAACTGTTTCAGGCACAGCAGCACAACCACATCCTGAACTAAAGTGTCATTCTCCCCACTTCCTTATTCCCCACAGGCCCAGCTGAGGAAAAAAAATAAGAAATGAGGTGAATAAAGCAAACACTGATTGGGGCAAAACAAAGGGGAAAAAATGAAAGAGATGAGGCAAGGGACTTGTCCCAATAGAATGGAAATCTTTAGAAGGTTATTTAAAATTTTGATGTATAAAGTGGACATTGATGGGGTTGAAACAAAGTTCTTAAATACAGTACTACGGAAGGTTGACTGGATCAGTGGGAGCCCCTGCCGGTTCCTCAATACTAAAGAACCATAAATAAGTCCACTCCATTTGCCCAAATGTGTAGGAATTTAAAAAGACAGAAGGCAAATATGATAATGAGAAGTGTGCCCTGGAATCGCCTGGGACAATGGTTCAGCAGATTGATCAAAATAAAGATCAAAGAGTGGTCATGGTCCCTTGGCTCAGCTCCCCCACTGGACACCCAAGTTTCTTGGACTCTTTGACAGGGGAGCCTCATGCACAGTGGTTCCAAATCCTGTTGGTGAAGCCCTAGTGGGGGATACAATTGGATTGAGAAGGTATAGAAATGCAAGTGTTAATGGGTTTAAGGTGAAGCTTGCATAAAAATAGGAATGTTTAAACCGCTTTTATACAAAGTGGTTGTGTCTCTTTCACTTGAATGTTTTATGCGAATGGATATTATGTCTGACTGGGGAATACTTCTCCTACATAGTGTTGTAAAACAAAACCCTGTTGGTAAAATCCTAACAGTGGATACAATTAGATTGGAAAAATATAGACATGCACCATTTGATGGGATCAAGCTTTTATCTGAATATATTATGAAAATGGATATTGTGTCTGACTGGGGAACATTTCTCCTACCTAGTATTGTAAAATACAAGGTATGTAAATCTGCCCTTCAGTCAATATTACTTAGTCATGCTAAATGGGAACCAATAAGATTGCCTGAGCCCACATAGGTTGTTTATTTCAAACAGTAAGGGCCAGAAGATGGGGTGCTGTGTAAACTGGGGCTTATGGTAAACGCTTGTGAGTGCCACCAAGCCACAACTGCTGTAGTTCTGGACCTGGAAATTTCCAACTGAGAGACAACTGCTACCTGGATATTGGACTTCGATTGGAACTGGCACCATGACTGAAAGACATAAAATAATCTTGAAACCTGAAATATTCTGGTATTTCCTCAGACCTAGGAACACACTTTCATCCTCAGAGTAGTGGTTTGATAGAGAACTGGAACAGGCAATTGAAATAAACATTGTCTAAAATGGGAGAGATAAAGGCATAAAGAGTTGGCTTACATGTCTTCAATAGTATGTGTTAACATTCAACATGAGAAGGACCCTGGGGACTCCTGAGCTTATGAGGGGCATCCTGAGGGAGGCAGAGAAAACCCCCAAATTTGTAGCAGCAGGTAAAAAGTGAAGGGGGCCAGGATTTACAAGCTTGCATCCGGCATCTGAAGCCTCGGGCAGACTTGGTAGTCTGGAGGACTGTGCCCTTTAATTTGTCACAGCCGATTTAGCTCTGGTGGTTCGGGTCAAGTACTATATGTGCAGTGGGGAACATCATTGAATAGATATGAATTGGATTGACTGAATTCCTTCAGTCAGTTGATGTTAGAAACAGAATAGACTGCACTGATCCACATGTCTAGGAATGAGGCTTGAAGGAGCTTGATCCCTTCTTCCCCCTCCAGTGGCTGCCAGGTTGCTGGTTATCACTGTGATTGAGGGCTGTTGGTTTTCAAGGCTACTGTGGAGGTGTAAAGTACGGGGTGGGAAAAGGGCGTTTAAAACACCACAAGGCTCACTGATCACAGAGATTCTACCATTTTCCTTGAATAAATGCTCCCCAGACTCCTGCAAGCCTTTGGTTAATTTCCAGAATTCTTAAAAAGTTAATTCTGACTTTTTAAAAATTCTGATGATTTTTGACAGTTTTTTCATTGCTTTTACAGAAAAGAGAATTTTCTAAGGTACACGTAGTTCCCGACTTACAACATATTTGAGTTACGTCCTTTTGAACATCTGTTTTCACGATGAGGCGAACTCGATGCCTGGTTTCAAGGCACTTAAAGACAGAATCACGCTTCTGTTAGGAGGAAATGCTGCTGGATTTAAATTAAAACCTCTTCTTGTTTACTGTCTGAAGACTGCCAAGCATTCAAAAACAACAAAAATAACCTGCTGGTTTACCGCAGAAATAACTCCAAGGCCTAAATGACAACTGTGTTATTCAAAGACTGGTTTTTAAATTATTTCATCCCAGAAGTGCGGACCTGTTGCCTTGATAAAAGCATTCCTTTCAAGGTTCTGCTGCTACTTTATAATACCCTAGGACATCCTCCTCACGTAGATGATCTAAATCAAGAAGTGAAAGTGGTGTATCTATCTCCCAATTCCACAGCTGTGATTTAGCCTATGGATCAATGTGCAATTGCCACCTTCAAGGTATACTACCTACGGACTACATTTGCTCAGGCAATAGCTGCAACAGATGGAGGTACAGTAACAGTACTTGATTTCTGGAAGAATTATAATATTCTTCAGTGCATCTGGAACACTGCATCTTTCTGGAAGAAAATTACGGGAAAATGCATGCAGAGCAAATGGAAAAAATTGCTGAGTTATGTGAACACACTCCAAGCATTTGATCAGGATAATATGATGGAAGAGATGGGTGGAAAATTTGTCCATATGGTAAGAACGCTGAATTTAGACCTTGATATCACCAGTGTGGAATAGCTTACACAGCACAGAGGAGGAAAATTAACAGATCAGGACTTACTGGATTTTGAAGAGAAAAGAAATGCTGAAGAAAAAATATAATAAGGAAGAGCAAAGAGAGAAGTTGTCAAAAATTTTTACACTGAAAGGATTACCTGCAGTTTTTTTCTAAGCTAAATCAGGGGCTTCAGTTTCTTGAAAATACAGACCCAAAGGCTGATGACTTTGCTAAAGTCGATAAGCAGTTTCGGGACAAGGTGAGAATGTTATGCCAAAATATACGAATAAAAATAGAAAAGCCCCTAACAGACAACTGTCATTAATCTTCTGACTAGAAATGCCATCCCCATTCCCAGGGATAATCCAGATAATCCAGAACCTGCCACAAATTGAGTTATTTCCACAACTGACAAAATGTCAGTGTGGTCCAACTCTTCATCATTGGAGTAAACTTTTATGATGTGTGTATTTAAACATATCTGTATGTATATATTTAAACATATCTGTAAATTTATACATAACGTTTCCAAACACTAAAGACAAATAAAGATCGGTGAAGTACAAAGTGTGACCCAGGAGGAGGTATGCTACACTCCAAAAGAACTGCTTGATTCTTCCAATACGAACAAACAGAAACCTGGGGAATATGTGTGGGAGTGGCTATTAAAGGTGTGGGATAAGGGTGCAACAAAGATAAAGTTGGATCAGTCTAAGCTTATTGATATAAACCCATTAAGCACCGATTGTTTAGTCAATGTTTCAGCTCAAGATGTTAGAAAAGGATCTAATAGTTTATCTGGTTGGGTCTTTGAAGCATAGATTACAAGATGGCCTACACTAATTCAGGTTGAAGTGCCAGACCTGCCTTGGTATACTGTAGAAGAAGGTATCCAAAGACTTAGGGAAACTGGCACGTTAGAGTTGATTTATCAGGTTAAACCTACAGACACACACATGGAGTGCTCAGGGGACACATCTTCACAAGGGTGAGGAACAAACTTGTGAAGGGAGCCCCAGCATCCTTGAAGACTACTGTGATTGCTATTTTATATGTCAGATTTCACAGGTGGAACAGACCTAACTGAATTAAGACCGCTAACTACAATGGGGAGCCCTGGTGATGCGGTGGTTAAGAGCTATGGATGCTAACGAAAGGGTCGGCAGTTCAAATCCAAAAGCCACTCCTTGGAAACCCTATGGGGCAGTTCTACTCTTGTCAGGCCCCGTGGTAGTAGGGGCTAAGTGGCAGCACTCAATTGGCAAAGGCTGGGTGGCCATGTTTACAGTAATGGACAGCAAAATCAAAGCAGTAATCAGAATAATCTGACTTGGACTTGTGGCATTAGCTACTTAGTCATGGTGTCCCTAGGAGTGAAATACACGGGAAATCTGCAAAATATTTATTTGATATTGTCTTAGTCATCTAATTCTGCGATAACAGAAATACCACAAGTGGATGGCTTTAACAAAGAGAAGTTTATTCTCTCACAGTCCAGTAGGTTACAAATCCAAATTCAGGGTGTCAGCTCCAAGCGAATGCTTTCTCTGTCAGCTCTGGAGGAAGGTCTGTGTAACCAATCTTCCCTTGGTCTGGGAGCTTCTCTACGCAGGAACCTCAGGTCCAAAGGATGCGCTCTGCTACCAGCACTGCTTTCTTGGTGGTGTGAGATTCGCATGTGTCTCTGCTCGCTTCTCTCTTTTATATCTCAAAAGAGATTGGCTTAAGACACTATCCAATTTTGTATACCTCATCAGTATAACTGCCGCTAATCCATCTTATTAGATCACAGTGATTGAATTTAAAACATAAGGAAATCACATCAGATTACAAAATGGCACACAGTTACACAATACTGGGAATCATGACCCAGCCAAGTTGATAGATATTTTGGGGGGACACAATTTAATCCATGACAGATATGTACAAGCAGAAGAATTCTAGGTCAAGGAAACGGCAGTCTAACTTGAAATCACCAGAATAGAGAGTCATGGCCCCTCAATCAATTTCCAGACTTGAGCCAGTTTACAGACTCCCAACTCCCTGATGAAGGGGACGTAGGGTCCCTTTAAGGAAAAACCCCTCTGCACTTCCAAAAATTTATACTGTTAATCTTTCTTACAGTCTTCCACAAAGGGATCTATGGCATTTTATAAGAGTGACTGTTCATTGGGGAAAAGAAAATAATCAGACTTTCTGGGGATTACTGGACAGAGGCTCTCAAATGAAACCATTTCTGGAAGACCCAAAACGTTACTGTGGCTCAACAGTCAGACTGGGGGCATATGGAGGTCAGGTTATTAATGGATTCTTAGCTCATATTCATGTCACAGTGGGTCCAGTGGGTCCCCGAGCCCATTCTATAGTGATTTCCCCAGTTACAGAATGCATAATTGGAACAGACATACTCAGCAACTGGCAGAACCCCCACAATGGATCCCTGACAAGTGGAATAAGGGCTATTATGGTAGGAAAGCCTAAGAGAAAGTTATTGGAAATGCCCTACACAGGAAAATAGAAAACCAAAACAATACTACATTCCTGAAGGGATTGCAGAGACTACTGCCACCACCTAGGACTTGAAGGATGTAGAGGTGTTGATACCCACCACATTCCCATTCAACTCGCCTATCTGGACTGGGAAAAAACAGATGGATCTCGGAGAATGACAGTGGATTATGAGAAACTTAAGCAGGCGATGACTTGTCATCCAACAGGTGACTTCAACAAGTGGCTGCTGTTTCAGATGTGGTTTCATTGCTTGAGCAAATAAATACATCTCTTGCTACCTGGTATGCAGCTACAGATTTTGTCCATGTCTGTTTTGAAGGAACAACAGAAGCAGTGTTACTTCAGCTGGCAAGGCCAGCAATACACCTTCACTTTCCTACCTCACAGGTATATCAACTATCCAGCCCAATGCCACTCTCTGTCTCTTGACTGGTGTATTTAACCCATTTACATTCAGTGTGATAATCAATAGGTATGAATTTGCTGCTGTCATTTTGTTACGCTTTTCTTTTTCTTTTTTTGTGGCATTGATAGTTTCTTTGTTCCACTTGATTTCCTGTGATGGGTTCTTTTGGTTCATGGATTGTCTTTTCATTTCCTTCATTTTTGTTGATTTTGTGTTTACTGAGTCTTTTTTATTTTCTTCTTTATTTTGGTGGGTAGGTTTGTTAATTTTCTTTTTGGTTACTGTGAGATTTACCTTTACCATCTTATGCTGAAAACAGTCTGTTATTTTTAGATATTGCCTTGACTTCCTCTCCATATAAAAGTTCTGTATCTACATCATTCATTCTCCTTTTTGTTTCGAAGTTGTCACCTGTTTCAGATTGACATCTCTGATTCCCTGTTTTTGGTTCTGTAGCTTTATTTTACTCTTGAGATTCCTCTATCTGGGTAAGTGTCTTGGTGATGCCATTGTGTGGTTTACTCTCAGGCTGTTGTCTGCTATCATTTGTTCTCTATCCAAAGGACTTCTTTTAATATTTCTTGTAAGGATGGTCTGGTTTTTACAAGTTCCCTTAATTTCTGTTTATCTGGGAATGTCCTAATTTTGCCATCATATTTGAGAGACAATGTTGCTAGGTATATGATTCCAGGCTGGCAATTCTTTCCTTTCAGAGTTTTATATATGTCATCCCATTGCTTTCTTGCCTGCATGGTCTTTGCCAAGAAATCAGAGTTTAGTCTCACTGGAGTTTCTTTGTAGGTGGTATTTCATTTTTCTCGAGCTATTTTTAGAATTTTTTCTTTATCTTTGGACTTGGAAAATTTGATTATGATATGTCTTGGTGATTTTCTTTTGGGGTCTATCTTGTATGGGGTTCGTTGAGCTTCTTGTACACTTTTTTTTTTTTTTTTTTGGTGGGGTCTCCTTCTGTTCTGGGATGCCCAAACCAAACAAAAACCTATTACTGTCAAGTTGATTCTGACTTACAGTGACCCTATAGGACACAGCAGAACTACACAGCATAAATTATTCCTGTTCACAGTGTCCCTCATAACTCTTAGCCTTTGGTCATTTTTTTTTTTTTCATTCTTTTTTTCTAATTGTTCCTCAAACTGATTTCAAGGGATGTGTCCTCTATTTTGCTAATTCTTTTTTCCATTGTTTCAGTTCTACTTCTACATCCTTAAATTATCTATTTCTGATATTTTATTGTCAATCTTCTGGATTCCTAGTTGCTATTTTTGTATTTTTGATTCACCTCCTGCCCCCAGTTTGACGGGGAAATGACAAGCAGGGTGAGCCCTCATTGCTGCTCGCTTTATGTGTGAGAAGGCTGAGGGTGTACTAGGCAGGTGCTGTCCGGTGGTACAGGAATGGTCACAGTCGCTCACCAGGTGGGTGGATGATTGGTAAGGAGAAAGGAGGGCATCCACGGGGTGCTGAGGTGCTCCCGCCGATGGGGGGACAATCAGCCAGAGGTTGTGCGGGCACTCTCCCGGGCAGAGGAGGGGCAGGGCAGGCAGCAAAGGAGGAGAGATAAGAGAGAAAAAAACAAGGGGGCGAGTTCATCTATTGTTCTGTGTTCGCCATCCGCCCTACCAGTCAGGTACCACCGCTGGAGATTCACCCTGTCTCTGGGTTCTGGTTCCTTCCCTGCCCAGTGTATGCTAGGATCTCTAAAGCTCTCATCGTACCTCGTGTACATTCTCTCCTTAGCTCCAGTTCATGTTCTGCTCATCTTGCTTCACTCCTGTTATGTCGATACAGCCTCTCTATCTCCTACTAGGAGTTAACATGATGTTGTTATCCTGTGCTCCTCACCCAGGGTCGCTGTTGGCTTTGTCTCAAAATGGCCGCACTGTGCCAGGCTGTATGGCTGAGCACCTCTATTCTCTCCCCATTCACTGCTGCTCTTCAGTTTCCTTTTCCATTTGGTGTTCGATGCAGTTCTATATCCTTTCATTTGATGTTCAGGGTTCCAGGTTGTCATCTGTACCTGTTTCACTTTATTTCTCAGGTCTTTGCTGCAGAGATGGCATAGTCATCTTGAATCCTTCCCCTCTTTTTTTTTTTTCCGAAATGAGTGGCTTTTGTTCTTTTTCTTTTGAAGTACTGAAGAAAGTGTCTGCACATAGAATTCATTTCTGAGCAATTTTTATAACTAGATCAGTTGAAGATATTGTAAATAATGGTAAGCAAGGTAAGCAATTTAGGAATGTGTGCCATAAACAATGCTAAACAATAAGCAATCTGTATGATGAAATAATTCCATGCCTACTGGGTGGCCCATAGGAACAGTATTTTGTAGATCTGGTTTTGCTGAACAGCATTCCCTAGGTACTGGCAATCATTCCATAAGGAAGAGATCTAAGTCACGAATGTCCTTCTAATACCTCGATCATTCCAATTTCAACAAGTTCCATTATTTCTCAGATACATTTTTATTCTTTGAATTATAAACCTATAAACTTTTAGAATGAGAAAGAACCTTGAAAATAATTTTATCCATTTCTTCATTTTGCAGATTAAAAAAGAGCTACACAGAGATAAGATGCCTTTCCTAATTAAGTGGTATAAGTCATTAATTTAAGAAAAAAATCTGATGAAATATGTTACATGAAGGTACATCAACCTTGTTCTCATATATTCATAGCTTACATTTAAGAGATATATATATATATATATATATATATACACATACACTGACTTATTATAATACATGGCAGAGTTTGACACATTTTAAAGTATAAATATTATGAGTGCTCCTAGAGGTGATATCTAAATGGAAAGGATTAAGTAAGGCTAGTTCCCTCACCTAGTCATATGTCACCTTCTAAATGAGCCCTTCTCTGGCCATGCTATTTAAAAATGGATACCCTCTCCTCACCCTGTTCATTACCTATCCCCTATCCTAGTATATTTTTGTCCATCACTTATCATGATCTATTATGTTTTACATATCTGTTTTGCTTATTGTCTGTCTCCTCTACTAGAAAACAAGCCTCTTGAGTTTATCAGGGTAGGGATTTTGTTTTGTGCACTGCTACATCTTGATCACAAACACCAATATATGGTACACAGTAGGTACTCAAACTGCTGAAGAATGAAGGAATAATAATGACTTGTCTGTTTACTCTCTACTTAAGTCTTATACTTTCAACTGTTTGCTGGATGATTCATTGAACAACTATTTGAATAGCAACCATGTACAAAACAATCAGCTAGGTGACTTGAGACTAGTACTATCCCCTCACTTACCCATAAAATAGAGTATACACTTATGTCTTCCTCTCACCACTTACCAAACATTATTATTTTTGCTTATTCACTAGTTTATAAGCTTCATGAAGTCAGAAACTATTTTGTTCATCATTGTATCAACAGAGATAAATACAGTGCAAAATATATAATATGCTTTTAACACAAATTTTTTTAAATATACAGATAATAAAACTCACCCTTTTTGATATACACTTTTATGATTTTTGCCAAGATATAACCATTATAACCAAAATATAAAACAGTTCCATCCATACAGGAGAAGAAAGAGAAAAATCAAATCAGACTTACTACTGCCAAGCCATAAGACAAAGAGCACTGTGTTATAGGAAACCTTTAAAGTAACCAGAAAATAATAATCACAGAAAACATGTCAACTTAAAATATAACCAGAGGAAATAACTTTCAAAAGCAAATGTGAAATAAAAACATTTTAAGACAACAACAACAACAAAAGGTTGAAACAAGCAGACGTTCACTACAAAAAAAAAAGGGATTAAACGAGTAAATATGTTGATAAGATTGGGAGCCCAGTTTCTCAGTGTGGAAGAAGGGATATACAAATATAAAATGAGAGTAGACACACACACACACACACACAATATAGGACTGGAAGAATTGGTGGGAACTCATTGGTGTGATTCAAATTGGAGGAATTGGTGTGAACTCATGATTTCTTCTGTGTGTGTGTGTGTGTGTGTGTGTGTGTCTGTGTGTGAATCAAACCAAACCTGTTGCTGTCGAGTTGATTCTGACTCATAGGGACCCTACAGGACAGAGTAGAATTGCCCCAAAGGGTTTACAAGGAGCGGTTAGGGCATTCAAACTGCAAACCTTTTGGTCAGCAGCCATAGCTCTTAACCACTGCACCACCAGGGCTCTTACACATATCTATATATAAATACATATCAACACCCATGGAAGCAGTAGTCAAGAAATCAAACCACACATTGCATTGGGCAAATCTGTTGCAAAAGATCTCTTTAAAGTGTTAAAAAGCAAGGATGTCACCTTGAATAATAAGGCGTGCCTGACCCAAGCCAGGGTGTTTTCCATTACCTCATATGCCTGCAAAAGCTGGACTAGGGAAGACAAAACACGAATCAAAGCCTTTGAATTATAGTGTTGGCAAAGAATATTGAATATACAGTGGACTGCCAAAAGAATGAACAAATTCTATCTTGGAAGAAGTACAGCCAGAATGCTCCTTAGAAGCAAGGATGGCGAGCCTTCATCTCACATACTTTGTACATGTTATCAGGAGGGACCAGTCTCTAGAGAAGGATATCACGCTTGCTAAAGGGTCAGCAGAAAAGAGGAAGACCCTCAATGAGATGGACTGACACAACGGCAGCAACAATAGGCTCAAGTGTAACGATTGTAAGGAAGGCTCAGGACTGAGCAGTGTTTCGTCCTGTTGTACACAGGGTGACTATGAGTCAGAACTGACTTGATGGCCCCTAACAACAACGACATATAGATATCAACCAAAAAAATAAATAAATAAAACTCATTGCCATCAAGTCGATTCCAACTCATAGGAACGCGATAGGACAGAGTAGAACTGCCCCATAGGGTTTCCAAGGAGAGGCTGGTGGATTCGAACTGCCAACAATTTGGTTAGTCGCCAAACGCCTAAGCACTACACCACTAGTGCTCCATAGATAGATATAAACCTAAAAAACCAAACCCACTGCCATCAAGTCGATTTTGACATACACAAACACACATATTTGCGGAGTCCCTGGATTCTACAAACAGTTAACGCACTCAGCTGCTAACTGAAAAGTTAGAGGTTTGAGTCCCCCAACAGGTGCCTCAGAAGAAAGGCCTAGTGATCTACTTCCAAAAAATCTGACACTGCAAAATGTATGGAGCACAGTTTTACACTGACACTCATGGAGTTGTCAGAAGTCAGAATTGACTCACCAGCAACTGGTGTATATATGTTTATATACATTTTATTCATATGCATTTATATATCTATATATATATGTATATATTTATAAATGTATATATTTCCTAGTTCTGTCCACTGAAACTGCGAAGAAGTAGACACTCCAACAGCAAGAGGCATACCTAGTGCCAGAGCTTAGCCTCTAATAACATTCTCCACTAAAAAGAACCATGGTTCCTTTCTTGGAGAAATGAGAGAATCCAGGGCTGCGTCAGAGTACTTACATTGTGACTCTGGAATAAGTTTCTATCGCAAAATATAAGGAAGTGCTCAAAAATATGATGAGGGAATATTACACAGATACAGAAGCCAACTTGATAGTGTTCCCACTGGTCAAGTATGGGATAATTTGAACAGTAAAATAATTGTAAAAAGGAATAATAAATCATCGAAAAAACAGGAATAAATAAATCTATATATGTAATAGATACATACATATATACATTCACTCAGACATACATACCCAGGAGAGAAAGGAGGTCTATTCTTTAAGTACAATGTCAAATGGTGACTGGAAACTAGTTCATACAAGCAGCCTATTTGGACTTATCAAAACAAAACAAGAAGCTAGGACACAGTAAGTAAACATAAATAAATATAATTACTTACTGATGGCTCAGAGACAACAGTAAATATCAAATCACATAAAGAGGCAATCCATGATGGCTTCAGCAACCTCCCAATAAAGAATCTAGAAATTATCCAGAGGAGGAAAATTTCTTGGAATTACCAGAGGCAGAATAAAAAAGATTAATATACAGAACTCTTCAAGAAATGAGGAAGGAAATTCAGCAAAATGCAGTACATGTAATAGAGGAAATTCACAAGATTAGAGAAGAGCATAATGACAAGTTTAACAGGCTGCAAAAATTCAGAGAGAGACAGCAATTAGAAATCCAGAGATTAACAGTAAAATTTCAGAATTTGACAACTCAACAGAAAGTCACAGGAGCAAAACTGAGGCAATGGAAGTCAGAATTAGTGAGACTGAAGATAAAGCACTTGAC
>NW_004444056.1:1739615-1743288 GCF_000243295.1 Trichechus manatus latirostris | reverse complement strand
AAAATACAGAGAGAATTGTTGAAGACTTCTTGGCAGAAAACTTCCCTGAGATCATGAAAGATGACAAGATATCTATCCAAGATGCTCACTGAATCCCACATAAGGTAGATCCCAAAAGAAAGTCACTAAGACATACTGTCATCAAACTTGCCAAAAGCAAGGTTAAAGAGAGAATTTTAAGGGCGGCTAAGGAGAAACGAAAAGTCATCTATAAAAGAGAGTCAATAAGAACAAGCTCAGACTAATTAGCAGAAACCACGCAGGCAAGAAGGCAATGGGATGACATATATAAAGCCTTGAAGGTAAAAAAACTGACAGCCAAGAATTATATACCCAACAAAACTGTCTCTCAAATATGATGGCTAAATTAGGGCATTTTCAGATAAACAGAAGTTTATGGAAATTGCAAAAAACAAACCAAAATTACAAGAAATACTAAAGGAAGCCCTCCACTTAGAAAATCAGTAACATCAGATAACAACCCAAGACTAGAACACAGGACAAAGCAACCAGATATCAACCCAGATAGGGAAGTCGCAGAAGTAAATCAAAGCTAAAACACTGTAAATAGAGAAGCAGATGTCAATATGTAAAAGATGACAACATTAAAACAAAAAGGAGGGATGTAAAAAATGTAGGCATAGATTTTATATATGGAGAGGAAGTCAAGGTGATATAAAGAAATAAAAGACTGGTATAAACTTAGAAAAATAGGGATAAATATTAAGGAAACAACAAAGGAAACTAACAATCCTACAAGTCAAAATAAAAAACTAGAAAAATATAAAGACTCAGCAAACACAAAATCAACAGCAGTGAAAGAGATAAAAAGAAAATACATGAAGAAAAACGATTCAGCACAGAAACTTAAGTGAAAGGAGTAAACTGTGAACACACAAAGACAACAAAATGCCAACACTAAACTCACACCAATCAATAATAATGCTGAATGTAAATGGAGTAAATGCACCAATAAAGAAATAGAGAGTGGCAGACTGTATAAAAAACATGATCCGTGTATGTGCTGCCTACAAGAGACACATATTAGACTTAAAGACACAAACAAACTAAAACTCAAAGGATGGAAAAAAATATATCAAGCAAACAACACTCAAAAAAGAGCAGAAGTGCCAATATTAATCTCTGACAAAACAGATTTTAAAATAAAATACACCACAAAGCATAAGGAAGGACACTATATAATGTCAATACAACAGGAAGAGATAACTACAATAAATATTTACACACCCAACGACAGGGATTCCAAATACATAAAACAAACTCTACCGGCACTGAAAAGAGACACAGACAGCTCCATAATAGTACTAGGAGACTTCAACACACCACTTTCGGTGAAGCACAGAACATCCAGAAGGAAGCTTAACAAAGACACAGAAGAGCTAAATGATACAATCAACCAGCTTGATCTCATAGACATATACCGCACACTCCATCCAACAGCAGCCAAGTATACTTTCTTTTCCAACACACACAGAACATTCTCCAGAATAGACCACATATTAGGCCATAAAGCAAGCCTTAACAAAATCCAAAGCATAAAAATATTACAAAGCATCTTTTCTGATCATAAAGCCATAAAAGTAGAAATCAACAACAGGAAAACAAAATCAAACACCTGGAAACTGAACATCACCTTTATCAAAAACTACTGGGTTAGAGAAGAAATTAAAGATGGAATAAAGAAATACATAGATTCAAACGAGAATGAAAACACATCCTACAGAACCTTTGGGACACAGCAAAGGCAGTGCTCAGAGGTCAGTTTATAGCAATAAAGGCACACATCCAAAAAGAAAAAAGGGCCATAAGCAAAACATTAACCCTACAACTGGAATAAGTAGAAAGCAGTAAAAGAAGGCCTCAGGCACTAAAAGAAAGGAAATAATAAGAACTAGAGAAGAATTAAATGAAATAGAGAATAGAAAAACACTTGAAAGAGTTAACAAGACCAAAAGCTCGTTCTTTGAAAAGATCAACAAAATTGATAAACCACTGGACAAACTGACAAAAGAAAAAACAGGAGAGGAAGCAGATAACCCATATAAGAAATGAGATGGGTGATATCACAACAGACCCAACTAAAATTAAAAGAATCATAACAGAATAGTATGAAAAACTGTACTCTGACAAATTTGAAAACCTAGAGGAAATGGAAGAGTTTCTAGAAACTCACTACCTACCTAAACTAACACAAAACGAGGTAGAACAACTAAATAAACCCATACCAAAGAAGAGGTTGAAAAGGTAATTAAAAAACTCCCAATAAAAAAAAGCCCTGGCCCAGATGGCTTCACTGGAGAATTCTACCAAACTTTCAGAGAAGAGTTAATACCACTACTACTAAAGGTATTTCAGAGTACAGAAAATGATGGAATACTCCCAAACTCATTCTATGAAGCCAGCATAGCCCTGATACCAAAACCAGGTAAAGATACCACAAAAAAAGAAAATTACAGACCAACATCCCTAATGAACATTGAAGCAAAAATCCCTAACAAAATTCTACCAACAGAATTCAGCAACATATAAAAAAATAATTTGCCATGATCAAGTGGGACTTATACCAGGTATGCGGGGATGATTCAATATTAGAAAAACAATCAATGTAATCCATCACATAAAGAAAACAAAAGACAAGAACTACATGATCTTATCAGTCGATGCTGAAAAGCCATTTGACGAAGTCCAACACCCATTCATGATAAAAACTCTCAAAAAAATAGGAATAGAAGGAAAATTCCTCAATATAATTGAGGGCATTTATACCAAGCCAACAGCCAACATCATCCTAAATGGAGAGATTTTGAAAGCATTCCTCTTGAAAACGGGAACCAGACACGGACGCCCTTTATTACCACTCATATTCAACATTCTGCTGGAGGTCCTAGCCAGAGCAATTAGGCTAGAAAAAGAAATAAAGGCATCCAGATTGGTAGAGAAGAAGTCAAAGTATCTCTATTTGCAGATGATATGATCTTACACACAGAAAACCCTAAAGAATTCACAAGAAAATTACTGGAAGTAATAGAAGATTTCAGCAAAGTTTCAGGATACAAGATCAACATACAAAAACACAAAGAGAACCTTGCAGAGGAAATCACCAAATCAATACCATTTACAATAGCCTCCGATAAGATATTATACTAAGGAATAAATCTAACTAGGGATGTAAAAGATCTATACAATGAAAACTACAAGACACTACTGCAAGAAACCAAAAGAGATCTGCATAAGTGGAAAAACATACCTTACTCATGGATCAGTAGACTCAACATTGTGAAAATGTCAATTCTACCCAAAGTGTTCTGTAGATACAACGTAATCCCGATGCAAATTTCACTGACATTTTTTAATGAGATCTAGAAACAAATCACCAACTTCATATGAAAAGGAAAGAAGCCCCGAATAAGTAAAGCATTACTCAAGAAGAAGAACAAAGTGAGAGGCTTCACACTACCTGATTTTAGAACCTATTATACTGCCACGGTAGTCAAAACAGCCTGATACTGGCACACCTACAGATACATAGACCAATGGGACAGAATTGAAAATCCAGACATAAATTCATCCACCTACGTGCAGCTGATATTTGACAAAGGCCCAAAGTCCGTTAATTGGGGAAAAGACAGTCTGTTTAACAAATAGTGCTGGC
>NW_004444056.1:1698978-1739503 GCF_000243295.1 Trichechus manatus latirostris | reverse complement strand
GGAAGAGAGACTAGATAAATGGGAGCTCCTAAAAATCAAACACTTAAACGCTCATCCAAAGACTTCTCCAAAAGAGTAAAAAGACAACCTACCGACTACGAAAGAATTTTTGGCTACAACAAATCTGATCAGCGTCTGATCTCTAAAATCTACAAGATACTGCAAAACCTCAACAACAAAAACACAAATAACCCAATTAAAAAATGGGCAAAGGATATGAACAGGCACTTCGCCAAAGAAGATATTCAGGCAGCTAACAGACAGATGAAGAAATGCTCACGATCAGTGGCCATTAGAGAAATGGAGATCAAAACTACAATGAGATATCATCTCTTCCCAACAAGGCTAGCATCAATCAAAAAAACACAAAATAATAAATGCTGGAGAGGCCGTGGAGAGACTGGAACATTTATACACTGTTGGTGGGAATGTAAAATGGTACAACCACTTTGGAAATCAATTTGGCGCTTCCTTAAAAAGCTAGAAATAGAAGTACCACATGATCTACCTATCCCACTCTTTGGAATATATCCTAAATAAGAGCTGTCACACGAATAGATGTATGCACACCCACGTTCACTGCAGTGCTGTTCACTATAGCAAAAAGATGGAAACAACTTAGGTGCCCATCAATGGACGAACGGATAAACAAATTATGGTATATCCACACAATGGAATACTACGTAACGATAAAGAACAAAGATGAAGTCGTAAAATATCTTGTAACATGGAGGAAGCTGGAGGTCATTATGCTGAGTGAATTTAGTCACAGAAGGACAAATATTGTATAAGACCGCTATTATAGGAACTCAAGAAAAGGTTTAAACACAGAAGAAAACATTCTTTGATGATTACAAGGGTGGGGAGGGAGGGTGAGGGTTATTTACCAACTAGATAGTAGATAAGAATTAGGTGAAGGGAAGAACAGCACACACTACAGGGGAAGTCAGCAAAACTGGACTAAACTGACTGGCCATGGCTGTCCATGCCTCATTCCACAGCCACCATGCTGGGGCTGGAGAACCCAGCCCATCAACATGAACCACTATACCAGAAAGAAGAGTGCAGCCGAGAGCATGCTGGACATCACCCTGCTAATGGCCAATGCCTCTCAGCTGAATACAATCAAACACTTTGAGGGACTGAGGAGCAGGGATAGGGGTCTGGGGACCATGCTTTCAGGGGACATCTAGGTCAACTGGCATTACAAAGCTTATTAAGAAAATGTTCTTCATCCCACTTTGGTGAGTGGCATCTGGGGTCTTAAAAGCTTGCAAGTGGCCATCTAAGATGCATCAATTGGTCCCAACCACCTGGAGTGAAGGAGAATGAAGAACATCAAAGATACAAGGAAAGTATTAGCCCAAGAGAAAGAAAGGGCCACATAAACCAGAGACCTCATCAGCCTGACATCAGAAGAACTAGAAGGTGCCTGCCTACCACCAATGACCACCCTGACAGGGAACACAACAGAGAGTCCCTGATGGAGCAGGAGAGAGGTGGGGTGCAGAACTCAAATTCTAGTAAGAAGACCAGACTTAATGGTCCGACTGAGACTGGAGGAATCCCAGAAAGCATGGCCCCTGGATTCTCTATCAGCCCAGAACTAAAACAATTTCCAAGGCCAACTCTTCAGACAGGGATTGGATTGGACTGTGGGACATAAAGTGATACTTGTGAGAAGTGTGCCTCTTAGCTCAAGTAGATACAGGAGACTAAATGGGCAGCTTCTGTCCAGAGGTGAGATGGGAAGGCAGAGAGGGTTAGGAGCTGGTTGAGTGGACATGGGGAATCAGGGGTGGAAAGGAGGAGTGTGCTGTTAGTTTATCGGGAGAGCAATTAGAGTCACATAACTATGTATAAATTTTGTATGGGAAAAAATAAAAAAATAAAAACGTTCATTGGAAATATGGAGAAAGTGCTAGTGTTGGAAAAACATCATTTTGCAACCATCATAGTAGAGTGGATCAGGCAAGAATCATTAGTGTATGCTAAAGCGAAGGAGGGAAATTTTGATGAAAAGCAGTATCTGCAGGGTCATAAAGTGTCTCCTCACAATCTGCTTATTATTTGCAAGAGAGAAAAATGACCAGTAATCATACAGTGGAGAAATCTGGCAACACTTTGACTGAGTGATCAAAATTAACATCAACTACGAGGGATAGATATTCTAGGTAGGACAAAACATCACCTATACAGTATTTTGCCTGAGAATGCATACCATAAAGATTAGACAAAGACAAAAATAGGAAATGTATTGAAAAATAAAAATTGTTTTTATTTTTATTTTTTTAAACACTTTTCTTAAAAGTGTTAAATTTATAAAAGACAAAGGCTCTAGAATTGTTTCAGATTAAAGGAAGTCAGAGACATGACAACTAAATGGAATACTTGACCCTGAGCTGGATCTTGTACTGCAGTAGAAAAGAAAATGCAATAAAGAACATTATGTGGTGAATTATCAAAACTGGAATATGGAAGTATTATATCAATGTAAATTATGAAGTCAGTCACTTTACTAAGGTTATATAAAGGAATATCCCTTATAAATGCACACTAAAGTATTTAGGGGAACAGAGCCATTATACATATAATGTGTCCTCAAACGGTTCAGAAAAAATAAATCTATACACACACATACAATCGAGGGGGGAGGGCATTCATGAGTGCATGTTTGCAAATGATAAAGCAAATGGGATGAACTGCCAACAGCAGGTGAATGTGAGTAAAGGGTATAAGGGCGTTTGTTGCTGATATCATTTTTTGTGTGCAACTTTTTGAAGTTTAAAAATATTTCAAAATAAAAACAATGGTGTACTTTTCAGATGATAGTTTTCCAGACAAACAACAGCTGAGAAAATACATTACAGCAGAACTGAGCTACAGAAATGCCAAAGGAAGATCTTCAGATGGAAGACAAATGATACTAAATGGTAACCTGGAACATAAGATATGAAGAAAGAGTAACGGAAATATTAAACACTGTGTAAATGTAACAAAGTATTCTACTTCTCTTAAGATCTTTTAATTAGGTATGACCATTGAATATTAAAAATTATAACATTGATGGGGTTTTCAATGTATACATATGAATGTAATTCATACGAAAAC
The DNA here is from genome assembly GCF_000243295.1 of Trichechus manatus latirostris. Taxonomy (NCBI): domain Eukaryota; kingdom Metazoa; phylum Chordata; class Mammalia; order Sirenia; family Trichechidae; genus Trichechus; species Trichechus manatus. The sequence continues at coordinate 1,736,392 of NW_004444056.1, read as the reverse complement.
AACAACACAAAGCAGGGAGGAAAATGGGATTTATATCTTCTAGGCTTTCTAGCCAGTGCTTGAAGTAGTAAATACTAAATCTAAGCAGACTGTGAAAAATTAGGTTATGTACGTTGTAATCTCTATAGGGGCCAATAAAAAAATAACACAAAAAGATAGAGCCAAAAAGTCTATAGATAAATTAAAATGAAATACTAAAAAATACTTAAATAATCCAAAAGAAGGTAGGAAAGGGGACCAGAGGAACAAAAAAAACAGAGGACAAACAGGAAAAAAAAAATCTTTTATTTGAAAAATGAAATAAAAGAGGAACAGCTCGGTTAACATACAGCTACATATAAGCAAGTACTTAACAGAGAATACTGGAGATTAAGTGTTTAAATTTAGTTCTATATCTATTAAAAATATTTTTAGCGTCTGAGAGAACAAACTACTCTCCAAAGAAAATAGGCCTGTAAAGAGCAGCAATGACTTCATTATAGCTTACAGGAAAAAGTAACATGATACTTTAATCTCCATCAAACAAGGGAACAACAAAATAAACTCTTAATCATGTGATGAGTAAGCAAAGAAAAAAATCTTAGAAGCTAAAACTGCCAAAATTTAAAATGTATACAGACATACACACATATTTACTGAGAGAAAGAGACACACTATCATGTTATATAAATTTTAAAAAAGAACCTTATTGAAAAGTGGAGTAATTCATAACTCTTTAACCTCATTCGCCATAAAGGGCATTCTGTTACAGCATAGCATTTTTCTTACTTACAGGAAGAAATTTTGCGCGCGCGCGCGCGTGCGTGCGTGCGTGTGTGTGTGTGTTGGCTCTTAGATGTTATAAGATTAACTATAACTTATCTAATTTTTCCAAGCAAAGTCCAAACTTCACTAAATGTAAAACAGATGTTATGAATTTCTTTCACAAAATGTTGGCAATGATACATTTCAGTTTCAACCAGAGTAGTTAGAAAACTAAAATAAATGTAAGCATCTTTTACTTGAGGATAAAGCAAAATATGAAGAGCAATATAGAATAAAATTCTACGTTTTTATTCCAAAAAGAAAATACAAGGACTATTAATTTTAAAATCAAGTGAATATCAGAAGTTAATTCACTTAATATTATCAGTCACTCTCATACACTGCTGGAGGCAATGCAAAACACTACAGCCACTTTGGAATACAGTTTAACAGCTTGTCATAAAGTTAAACAATCCAGTAATTCCACTGCTGGTTATTTACCTTACTGAAAAGTAAACTGAGGGTCACACAAAAAATTCTATACGAATGTTCATGGCAGCTCTATTCATAATCACCAGAAACTAAAAATAACCCAAGTGTCCTTCAATAGCTGAAAGGATAAACAAACTGTGGTATATCCCTTTAATGGATTACTGCTCAGTAATGAAGAGAAAGGAACTACATCATGGATGTATCTCAAAGGCATTATGTGATTGCATTTAAAAGACAGTCTTTAAAACCCAAAACTCTAGTGACAGAGAACAGATCTGTTTTTGCCAGGGGGTTAAAAGTTAAGGGCCACCACCCATCTGTTTGCCTAACTGTGATGGCTTACAAGTTGCTCTGATGCTGGAAGCTATGACTTAGGTTGTAATAGATTGAATTGTGTCCTCCCAAAATGTGTTATAAATCCTAAAGTCTATGCCTGTGGTTATAATCCCATTTGGGAAGGGTTTCTCTTTGTTATGTAAATGAGATAGCATTAGTGTAGGGTGTGTTGTAAATCAATCTCTTTTGAGATGTAAAAGAGATTAAACAAGCAAGACAGCAAACAGAGATGAGAGAAGATTGATGCCAAGCCACACAGAGATCACCAAGGAACTGGGAACAAGCTGAAGAGACAAGGACCTTCCTCCAGAGTCCACAGAGAGAGAAAATCCTTTCCCAGAGCTGGCACCCTGAATTCGGACTTCTAGTCTCCTAAACTGTGAGAAAATAAATTTCTGTCTATTGAAGTCATCCATTTGTGGTATTTCTGTAATAGCACGAATAAGAGCTACAGAACAGAGGTGTCTGGCATATTTAGGGTGGCTGGCCTAGAAGCAGGCCTGACTACATTTTTGTTACAAGCTCCTGCTTCTGCATTCCTGAGAGTGCAACTCTGTCTTCTTCACATTCATAAGCATATGGACTTGGGTCTCTGGCTGGGTGGGACCAATAGCCAAGCTAGCTGTGCTTAGACAAGTCCAGGCAAGCCTAGGGAGGGTCTGAGAAAACAATCTTTACCAGAATATGGTCATGCCTAGGCAAGTCCAGACAACCCGAGGCAAGTTAAGGGAGGGTCAACCAATCAAAATCTTAGTGGAAGATTCCTGATTTCACCCTATGATATCCCTGCAAAGCACCCACCCCTTGAATTCGATGGTTTTAACGCTCTGTGGGCTAATATCTCCCCATTCAAATGTTTCTTATGCTTTCAATAAATCTCTTTGATTTTACTTTAACAGGGTATGAGAGTTTTACTCTAGGAGAGTTCTTAGCATGCCAGCAGGATTTGAAGGCATCTTATCTTCAGTGAATCCCAAGAAGTTGAGAACCTGGAGACAGGCACCAGCATGAGGCTCTTTTATCTCCACAAATTCTCAGGAGCTGCTCATGGTAAGCCCCCACGAATCTCAAGCTTTCACTTTGTTGCACAGACAACTCTTCAAGATTTATTCCTAGACTTCTGTTTTTGTTTTCACTTTCTGTCTGCTATCTGAACATTCTGATGAGTTCTTTGAGACTACCATCTAGTGGCATAACATTGTAGTAGAACATTATCAGAACTTGGGTTTGAAGACAGTCCAAATTCTATTTTTTCAGAACACATCAGTTTATTAGTGTTCTGTCTTAGTTATTTAGTGCTGCTATAATAGAAATACCACAAACAGATGGCTTTAACAAACAGAAATCTATGCTCTCACAGTTTAGTAGGCAAGAAGTCCGAATTCAGGGTGCCAACTCCAGGGGAAGGCGTTCTCTCTCTTTTGGCTCTGGGGGAAGGTCCTTATCATCAATCTTCCACTGGTCTACAAGTTTCTCAGCGCAGGTATACCGGTCCAAAGGACACACTCTGCTCTTGGCACTTCTTTCTTGGTGGCATGAGGTCCCTCTCCTATCTGCTCGATTTTCTCTCTTATATCTCAAAAGAGGCTGGCCCAATATACAGCCTAATCCGGTAGATTTAGTCCTGCCTCATTAACATAACTGCCTCTAATGCTGCTTCATTAACATCACAGAGGTTAAGATTTATAACACTTGGATAATCATATCAGATCACAAAATGGTGGACAACCACACAGTACTGGGAGTCATGGCCTAGCCAAGTTGACACACATTTTGGAGAGACACAATTCAATCCATAACATGCTTCTTCAGACTGTTTGCATGTGCAGATTACTTAGTAAGAAGGAGAATGTCATGATCAAGGCCCTGGTGCAGTTTTGTACATTGATCACTGGCATACACTTGTTAAGGGAAATTTAGAGGCTCAATGACCATTGTTGGACTCATTTGACCTAGATAAATTAACTTTTCTGCGCAGCAACTTGGATTCTAAGAGATACCATGTAAAACAGCCACAGTGGGAAGTCTATTTTAATTGGTATTTAAAAGCCTCTTAAAGGTAGAAGTACAGCCAGAATGCTTCTTAGAAGCTAGGATGGCGAGTCTTTGTCTCACATACTTTGGACACGTTACCAGAAATGGCCAGCCCCTGGAGAATGACATCATGCTTGGTAGAGGATCAGTGAGAAAGAGGAAGACCTTCAATGAGATGGAATGACACCGTGGCAGCAACAATGAGCTCAAACATAGCAACAATTGTGAGGATGACGCAGGACAGGGCAGTGTTTCATTCTGCTGTACATAGGGTCACTATGAGTTGGGGAACTGACTCAATGGCAAGCAACAAGAAAGGACATCAGTAGAGTAAATCTGCATCCTTAAAGACACTGTTTCTAAACAAACAAAAAAAACCCTGTTGCCATCAAGTCAATTCTGACTCATAACAAACCTACAGGATAGGGCAGAACTATCCCATAGAGATTCCAAGGAGCAGCTGGGGGATTCAAACTGCCGACCTTTTGGTTAGCAATGCTCCCTGTTTCTAAACAGTCCAAAGAAATTATGAAATTGCAATGTCAGAGCTCTATAACTCCTTCAGCCGTTTTTTCCGATCCTGTCTCTGACTCTGTCTCTGAACCTTCTCCCTCTTCTGCTTCTCCTATAGTTACTCCCATTTATCCTCCTTTACCTTCTTATACTCCTGCTGAAATGCCTTTTAAAATTACCTTTACTCCCCGGTCCAAAGCTGAACTTTATGCAATCGTAAAAGATTTTCCCAACATGGGAAGAATCCTACAAAGGTACTGTAGAATTTAAGATTTTAGCAGCAACTTATCAGCAAGGGATATCTGACTTGCGAAGAAAAAGATGAAAGCATTTTTAATTACCAGGATAGACTAGGAAAATTTTTCTTAACCACAGTAAATTTAGAGCTTATACAGGGACTAAACCTAAGAACCTGCACTCTTCAGTTTGTTTCTATTGCAAAAAACCTGGACATTTTAAGAATTGTGTAATATTAAAAATAATAATAAAAAAATGGGTACCTCACCCTGTAATGATCTTTCCATTAAGACCAAGTGAGGCAGCTCTGAGGAACAAATAGAGGCTTTTTCAACAGTGGCTTTAAATTCACAAAAAGAAACTGTTATCTAAATTAACAGGAACCCTGTGTGATGGTGAAGATTGTGTGTCAACTTGGCTGGGCCATGATTCTCAGTGTTTTAGCAGCTGTATAATGTTGTGATCAATTCCCTGTTGAAATCTGATATGTAATCACCTCCATGATGGAATCTGCTGAATGGTATCAGCAGGTGTGGGTCCTGTGGCAGCTCACCACCACGTCAACTTTCATCTCTCCATCATCCATCACCTACTTCCTTCCTGCTCACCTTGCCAAGGTTTTTGGATTGTTCTGGATCCTGCAGCTGCTTCCTGTTCATCTGACCGATGATTCTCAGGACTTGAGCTAGCAGCTTACCTGCTGTCTTAGTCATCTACTGCTGCTATAACAGAAATACCACAAATGGATGGCTTTAACAAAGAGAAATTTATTCCCTTGTAGTCTATACAAGTCCAAATTCAGGGTGTCAGCTCCAGGGAAAGGCTTTCTCTGTTGGCTCTGGAAGAAGGTCCCTGTCATCAATCTTCCCTTGGTCTAGGAGCTTCTCTGTGCAGGAACCTCAGGTTCAAAGGATGTGCTCTGCTCCTGGCACTGCTTTCTTGGTGATAAGAGGTTCCCATGTAGCTCTGCTTACTTCTCTCTTTCATATCTCAAAAGAGATTGGCTTAAGACACTATCTAATCTTGTAGATCCCATTAATACAACTGCCACTAATCCATTTTATTACATCATAGTGATAGAATATACAACACAAAGGGAAATCACATCAGATGACAAAATCATACAATACTGAGAAACATTACCTAGCCAAATTGATGGATATTTCCGGGGGACACAATTCAATCCATGACACCTCTCGATCTTGGGATTCATTGATCTTCACAGCCTGTGAGCAACAGCTATGCTCTCCAACCTGCCAATCTTGGGTTCACCAGCCCCTGTGGCTAAGTGAATCAGGAGAAGCCTTGTGGTCTTGCTTACTGATCTTGGGATTCGTCAACCTTCACAGCCTGTGAGCAAGAGCTCTGCTCTCCAACCTGCTGATCTTGGGTTCACCAGCACCCCCGCGGCTACGTGAATCAAAAGAAAGCTCTATCCTGATCCACAGATTTAGGACATTCCAGCCTCTACAATTACATGAGCTGTTTCCTTGATATAAATCTCTCTCTATATATACACTTTACTGGTTTTCCTTCTCTAGAGAACGCAGCCTAAGACACCGTGTACATTTTTAACTGACCCTGGTACCACACTCTCAATAAACCCTACATGTTTACAAAAGCATCTACCCTATAGTAATGAAACTTCTAAAATTACAGGGGTTACTAATCAAGAACAAATTTTCATCTATTTTAATTAGTATATCAAGGCCTTTTAAAAGATATTTTTAAAAAATCAGTAGCTACCTTAAAGTACTCTCCAATTGCAGGAACTAGCAGATTTAAGATCTAACACAAGAGACTAAGTCTCTAGCCAGCAGAATGAATTAAGATCAAAAAGGAAACCAAAAGCTTCAACCTTAGAGCTTAACATCTTTGATAAATGAGCCTGGATTCCCCCACCACCAGGACATTGGTTTGGGTTTCAGATTGAAAAACACTGTAAGCTGAATATAATAGAAGTAATTTGGAATTTCAGTGATCACTTTGGGAAAATGAGCTCCCATCTGTGTTGTCTTTTCTTTCATCTTTGGAGATCTTTTGTTTAGTGCCAGAGGGTCTGAGAATCCTCCATCTGAGGCTCTGGCAAGTTAAAAAGTTTTATATAAAACCTGTTTTTTCTGTTAAATCGTGTCAATTTTACCAAAGATTGCTATATACACTTTACATTCCCCATATGTTTGTCTTGTGTAGTACTGTATAGGCCTGACCTTTGAGCTGTCCTCACAGAACAGTGAGTTTACGTGGGTTTTTTTGTTGTTTCATTTTGTTCTGAGAGCTTGCCTCTAGTCTAGAGCATTTGTGTTTACGTTTCTGTCTTGTATTAGGTTAAAGGTCATAGCTGGTGTTTTTCATAGTTCCTAATCTTCTAAGAAACACTGCTACTTGAGTCAGTCTTATGATTTGGACTTTTAGTAATCACATTTTAATCAGTATAATAAGGCCTCAAAAAGAGAAAAATTATTCTAAATTGCTTCCTTAAAGGATCCTATAAAGCTTGCAAGGACAGGGTTAAGAAAATATAATAATTTCCTACCTCCAGATGGTATTATTAAATTAGATTTCTTTAAGGAACATACTCTGATTGGTTTAATGATAAACGAGTGCTTATATAACTATTACAGTCCAAATATTTCCAGGAATTAATGAAAGTGAATTCACTCTGACAAAGATTTTTACGTTCTGTATTACGTCTATCTTAAAAGGAAAACCTAAGTAATATAAATTAGATCACTGTATGAATTTTATTTTTAATTTAAAGAGAAAGGGGTAATTTGTCTCAAGGTAAAATCGGTAGTTTCAGAATGGAGAAAAGGGAGGCATAGGACAAAGCAAGGAAGGCAAAAAAAAAAAGGATAGCCAAGAACTGATGGATTCATTTTAAAAATTGCTAAAGAGCTTTGATATTTACTGGTAGATAAAAGGTTCTGATAAAGAGAAGGCAAAACTGCTTACCACAATAACAATAAAAGAGAAAGAATTCAATTATCTTTTGTCTTTCAAAAGGTCAACTTGAACATATGTGAATTAATAGGGATGACCATTCTTATCTTCAAACATAAGCCAAAAGACAGGGAGGGTGAGTCAAAATCAGGTCTCTTGGGCTCTGTAAAATCGACCTGGGGGCAGTGTCTGACCTCCTCCACCCCACAAAAGGGAAAAAGAACCACAATCAACAGTGCAAGGCTGACTCCCATAAGGCTAAGGCCAGATAAGCCTCTTCTCTCCGCCATCTTTACTAATTCTGACACCAATCATTCCTTACATAGCACTACCCTGCTGGGTTCGATAAGTCATTGTAATGGCCACACAGAACTCACAGACCATACTCAAAATTATGGGGTTTATCAAAAGGGAAGTAACAGTTACAATTCAGGCAAAGGAACACTCAGGATACAGTTCTTTCATCAGGACAGCCTCTCCCCAGCTGTCCTCCCAGGTACGCATCTCCCTGGCCCTCGGCCTCTGCCCAAAGGCACTCAGCTTTCTCTTTCCTCTTTCTGTGGGCCAGGGAAGCCCATTGTGCCATCTCCTGCTGCCAGGTCACTCCTTCCTCTAAGGTGGTGGGCTCCTCCTCTCTGCTCTGGAATTGGGTCTCTTTTAAGGCAAAACTGACCAATCCTGTGGGTAGGCCACAATTACCCTATCACACAATCACCTGGGTGGTAGTTACAAGACCAAAAATGCCACCTGCAAAAAGCACCAGAGTTCCCCAGCCTCTAAGGTCATATACCTCCAGGGAGTTTTTGAAGTACCCTTCCCAAATAGGTGGAGACTTTTTTTTTTTTTTTTAATTGTACTTCAGGGGAAGGCTTACAGAACAAATAGTTTCCCATGAAACAGTAGTACACATGTTGTTTTATGACATTGGTTAACAACCCCACAACATGTCAACCCTCTAACTTCTCAACCTTTTTTTTTGGTGAAAATACACATAGCCAAAGATATACCATTTCAAAAATTTCTACATGCACAGTTCAGTGACATTGACTACACTCTAGGTGGAGACCTTTCAAGACAAAAGAAAACAAGAAAAGTGCTGCCTTACTATAGTTATCAGAAATTGGGTGGATGCTCATCATAAAAGAACTATAAACAAGTTCTCTGTATTGTAAAGGAATTCTAAGAAGCTGAAAGATAGAAATCAGAATGAGACACACCTGAAATGGCCTGGGGAAATGCTTCCACTCCTAGCCAGAGACTTAAGGTTATATCCATATCAATGAATTGGCCAGGCTGAGCAGAGACTTTGTGATTTGCAAAACCAAGTGATAAAATCTTAAAGAGCAAACGTTACATTGGGGAATAAATGAGAAATAGTTAGAGTTTGAATAAAATTAAACTTTATTTCAACAGTAACTATGTTTTATGGTATACAGGCTTAAAATATTTTCCAAGATCTTCAGGATATTAAATTGAGTTAATAGATATTCATTATAATTTAAGTTCATATACTTTTGCTTTTTATGCCACACAGAAAGCATACACACACACACACACACACACACACACACACACACACACACACACACACACACACGAGTCTGCTAATGAGCGTGTTCATTTTTGCCACTTAAAGAATTATAGTATACAAGATAATGTTTAAAAGGTTTATTAAAAGGGAATTAATCTGATATGTTCGAAGTTTTTACCTGTCTGGCTAAAGTTTGATGGGTAAATTTATGAGATTTTTAAGAACTTTTGGTATCAAATAATACATAAAGCAAAGAACTGGGTTTCTCACTGTTAAAACAACAAAATTTTCTTTGATTACTGGGTTGAAGAGTTAATTTATTCTTCATGTAATCTGCCTTGAAGGCAAAGGTTAGGCCTCTCAATAGAATAAAAATTCCTGAGTCGAAACCCAAGCTACATGGTTTTGAAAGAAAAAAAGGGGGGTTAGCTTTTTCTCTTTTTTTTAACCTTAAGATCTTTGATAAAAATCACAAATATTGTTTCTCAGTGACTTATAATAAACTCCTGACAATTTTGAAACTTCATGGAAAGCCACAAATGTTTCCGCTGTATAAAAGGAAAACTACTAAAAAGGTTTATTTAATGTGTTATGAGGTCATGAGTTACATAAAACATGCTGACAAATCAAGAGAAGTGCTTGACTTTCTTTGGGTTAAAAGAAAATTTATACGTTAGTGTTTCCTCTTATGTTTTTCCCTGATATGTCATAACTTTATTATTTTTTAATTGTTAACTTGGTCATAACTTTATTTCTTTTGAATCTAGCATCATCAAAGCCAATGGTTTTAACTGGGGAATTCACATTGCTTACCTGTGGAGTTTTTTATGACTATTCAGATGTCTAGAGAAACCAAATGACCTTTGCACTGGGCAAACCTGCTGCAAAAGATCTCTTTAAAGTTCTAAAAAGTGTAGACATCACTGTGATGACTAAGGTGCGCCTGACTCAAGCAATGGTCTCTTCTTGTGTTTGTGTGTGTGTATGTGTGTGTTTGAATAACTTCATGTTTTATTCTCTCTTAGCTGCAATCCTGGAAATGCTGTCTGAGTATCTGAGGGGGGAAAAAACGCCACTAGTGTTCACCTGGCACTTCCTGGAAATCTCCAGTTAAAGATCTGTGATCTCACAGGGACTGTTTCTGTAGATGAGGAGGACAGCTGGAATTCTGCCAGAGTTTGTATTTGTCTCAACCTGAGAAAATGATCATTCTTGGCAGTGAGGATTATCTCCACTGCCTGGCACCTGCATCACAACTAGTCATCCTGGTTGGGGACTGAGAAGCTGTTTATGCATTTGAAGAGGATGACTTACATGAACTGGCCAGAAATCTGGAGGATTTCATTAAATTTGGCCTCCAGCAGCTTGTCTAAAAGGTTTATATTTTTTTAGAGGAAACCTCAGAACCAGAAGTAAGGTCCCAATTTCACTGCAGGATATTTTGCTGGGTATGTACATTCTGTGTTTCAATAAAAGATGAAAATACTTTTTTTATATACATACAATTTATTTTATTTATTTTTTGTTGTTTAGCATATACACAGCAGCACATACACCAATTCAATAATTTCTACATGTACAACTCAGTGACATCGGTTGCGTTCAAGTTTGTGCAGCCATTTTCACCCTCCTTTTCTGAATTTTTCCTCTCCCATTAACATAAGCTCACTGCCCCCTCAAGTTTTCTCTGCCAACAAATCTTCAAAAATTGTCTCTGTATTTTCTGTTATCTCCCCCATTCTGGTACTCCAGTCACTTTTAGGTTATTCCTCTTGATAGAGTCCTACATAATTCTTAGGGTTTCTTCATTCTTTTTAAATCTTTTTATCTGATTTTTCCTCAAATAAGTTGGTGTCAAGTGCTTTATCTTCAATCTCACTAATTGCGACTTCCATTGCCTCAATTCTGCTGCTATGACTTTCTATTGAGTTGTCTAATTCTGAAATTTTATTGTTAATCTTCTGGATTTCTGATTGCTGTCTATTGATTCTTAAAGCCTGTTAAATTTGTCATTATGCTCTTCTCTAATCTTCTTAAGTTCCTCTATTGCTTTGTCTGTGTATTCCTTGGCATGTTTTGCATTCTGCATGGTCTCCTTCGTGATTTCCTGAAGAGATCTGTATATTAATCTTTTGTATTCTACCTCTGGTAATTCCAAGAAATTCTCTTCCTCCAGAAAATTTCTTGATTCTTTGTTTTTGGAGCTTGCTGAAGCCATCACGGTCTGCCTCTTTATGTGATTTGATACTGACTGTTGACTCCAAGCCTATCAATAAGTTATTATATTTATTTATTTTATGTTTGCTTACTGTGTCCTAGCTTCTTGTTTTATTTTGTTTTGATATGCCCAAATAGGCTGCTCATGTGAGCTAGTTTGATTACTGGTGCCTTTCAAGCTCTAACGTCCTGTCACCAGGTGGTTAGATCTGTTACTAGGTATGTAAGCCTAGGAGTCTGTTTACCTTTCTTGTATGGATTCAGCTCAGGTGTTCAGGTAGTTGGCCACCAAGTGTGTGGTGTAGGCTCTCACCTACAGTCCTAGACAGGCAGGGGTGACTGGTGTAGGCACAGGTGTCTGGCTGCAGTAGGGGGCACATGCTGAGCAAGGCAGAGGGCTGACAGCTGCCCCTGAGTGTCTGGGAGGAAAGTGTGTCCCTGTTCCCTAGAGAATGCAGGTGGTTGGGTTTGGCAACCAGACTATGAGCACCCAATGTTGTTGGCTATAAGGACTGGGAGGCAACACTTACTCTTGGACCCCTGTCACAGGTGGCTAGGTGGCGTGGGTGGAACCACCAGTCATCAGACCCCTGGTGTGGGTAGGTGAGCACCCTGCTTAATGGGCAGAGCAGTGTCATATGTCACGAACCTGCTACTTCACCATATAGCTGATACCGTTGAGGTTAGGCTTCAGGTATATACCCTGTTGTACTACGGTAATGAGGGCCTATGCTGTTGAAATGGGCCCACACAGGTCTATGCAGCAGTGAAACGCACTCAAAATCTGTGGGTCCTCTTATGCCTGTGGCTCGGCAAAAGAGCAGTGCCCACCCTGAGTTCTCAGTTTACAGGAGCTAGCAGATTATTTTTTCCTGTTAATTTGTTCCCTCTCCGACGCTGGGAGAATGGCTCAGGGTGCGTGACGAGTCCCAGTTCCAACCCAGGGAACTTGGCAATTTTTAAATCCAGCCCGGGACTCAGTGCAGAGCAGGGAGGGAGCACCCCCTAAGTTTTCTATCTAATCTTTCAAGACAGTTCTGAAAAGAGCACAATGCTCAAGGCAAACACTCTTTACTAGTTAAGAAGCCATGGTCTTTTCAATCACTAAATATGCATGTGAAAGATGGACAATGTAAAAAAGAAGAGTTGATGAATTTGAATTGTGGTGTTGACGAAGAATATTAGTCTTAGAATAAATAAAACCAGAATGCTCCTTAGAAGTGAGGATGGTGAAACGTTGTCTTCCTTACTTTGGACATGTCATCAGGAAAAGACCAATCACTAGAAAAGGACATCATGTTTGGTAAAGTAGAGGATCAGTGAAAAGGAGGGAAATCCTCAATGAGATGTACTGACACAACAGCCACAACGACAGGCTCAACCACATCAAAGATCAAGCAGATGGCATAGGACTGAGTAATGTTTCGTTCTATTACACACAAGGCTGTCATGAGTCAGAGCCGACTCTACGGCAACTAACAACAACAACATCCACTATTAGAACCCTACAATCCATTCTCCCTGCAGCATGCAGAATAATTCTTTTTAGAATTGGACACTTCTGCCTTCTTCTCCCAGCTCTGATTAAAACCTTTCAATAGCTTCACTCCGATCTTAGGACTAAAATCAAACTCCTCATACCAAACACCACACAGTCTGAACCTTACATACTTTTACAGCCTCATTTTATACTACACTCCCCTGCTCCTGCTCCCCTCCAGTCACACCGGCCTTCTATCAGTTGCTCACAGATGCCATGCTCCCTCCTGGCACAGTGCCTATGCACAAGCTATTCCCTCTGTCTATGACATCTTTGTTAGTCTACATCTATTTGTTTTTCAGATTTCAGCTCAAGCTTCAGAAAACCTTTTCATGTTCTCCCTGATAGTTAGCTTACTGATAGATCCTTCAACAGTATTATGTAATTGTCCTTTGTAGCATTTGACACAATTGCAATTTTAGATTTATGTGATTATTTTATCACCGTATTTTTACACAAATAACGCACACCTTCTACGTCTCAGTGCATTTTACATTTGTTTGCCAACCATGCCCTCCCCCCATGAGGTATTTCTATCAACGCCGCTATGCCAATTTTTCTTATATATTGCTGTGGAAAAAAAAAAAACTAGCATAGCGGTGCTTACGAAAATATCTCGTAGGGGAAGGGCATGGTTGGCAAACAAACGTAGCAGGCGTGTGTTATTTGGGTAAAAATACAGTAATATACAACTTCTCCACTAGCTGTAAATTCCACGAGGTCTAAGGATAATATTTGTTTGCTCACATTTTAACTTTAATATCTAGTACATAGTGAACACATGATAAATATTTACTGAATGACAGAATAATAGTCAGATATAAATGATATATTTCTTTTAATAAATATAAGCCAAAAAAATGGTGTTATGGTTTTAGACAAGATTTATTTATTTAAAAAGAAAAAGCAAACTTAAAACTATAAAGTAAAAACAGTTCCTAAAAAAATAAATTTGTAAATTCGCTTACCTAGATACAAATTCACTTAATTCTGAATACTCTGTGGGTTCCATTATTATATTCAGGTCAGTAATAACAGAAGATAAATTCTTCTCATTCTAAAATAAAGGGAAAAAAGTTTATGAATCAGAGCACAATAAACTTTAATAATAAAACAAAAAAACTTCACAATACGCAAAATGAAATGTCACCAAGTAATAGCAATGGGATAACTTAATCAATAAATAATAGTGAAACTCGATTATTTGTTGAAAGAATAAAGTCAGATCCTTGCTCCAAACCAAAAAACAAAATGAACTTCAAATGAAATACTTACTTAAATGTAAGCACTGAAACCACAAACTACTAAGGGAAAATACAGATAAAACATATAACTGATTACTGAGTGAGGAAGAATTTCCTAAGTAAAAAATAGCATAAGAAACAATAAGTAAATATGATTATATAAAAAACTCAAAGTATCTATGTAAAAAAGATCTTGAAATTAAAAGAAAAGCAATAAACTGAGGAAAATATTTTCCATAAACATGGAAAAGAAAATGGCAAAGAATAAAAACTAAAAATTCATAGATGAAATAAATAACAAGTAAATGAAAATAAAACAATAATATGACAATTTTGGCAATAAAATGAGCAAAGATTAAAGAATGTTATGCTTTAAAATTAAGTAAAATTAAAGCCAGATTCAGAAGAGGACCTGATGACAGATAGATCTTGGCTGAAAGCAAAGAATACCAGAAAGATGTTGTCTTAGTCATCTAGAGCTGCTACAACAGAAATATCACAATTGAATGGCTTTCACAAAGAGAAATTTATTTTTTCACAGTCTAATAAGCTACAAGTTCAAATTCAGGGCGTCAGCTCCAGCAGAAGACTTTTTCTCTCTGTTGGTTCTGGAGGAAGGTCCGTCTCATCAATCTTTCCTTGGTCTAGGAGCTTCTCTGTGCAGGAACTTCAGGACCAAAGGACATACTCTGCTCCTGGCACTGCTTTCTTGGTGGTATGAGGTTCCCATCTCTCAGCTGGCTTCTCTCTCTTATATCGCAAAGGAGATTGACTTAAAACATAATCTAATCTTGTAGATTGAGTCCTGCTTCATTAACATAACTGTTACTAATCCCATCTCATCAACATCATACAGACAGGATTTATAACACACAGGAAAATGATATCAGATGACAAAATGGTAGACAATCACACAATACCAGGAATCATGGCCTAGCCAAACTGATACACATATTTTTGAGAGACACAATTCAATCCATGACACGTGTTTACCTGTGTTTTATTGACTACGCAAAGGCATTTGACTGTGTGGATCATAACAAATTATGGACAACATTTTGAAAAATGGGAATTCCAGAACACTTAATTGTGTTCACGTGGAACTTGTACATAAACCAAGTGGCAGTCATTCAAACATAACAAGGGGATACTGCATGATTTAAAGTTGGGAAAGGTGTGCATCAGGGTTGTATCCTTTCACCATACTTATTCAATCTGTATGCCGAGCAAATAATCCAAGAAGCTGGACTATATGAAGAAGATCACGGCATCAGGATTGGAGGAAGTCTCATTAACAACCTGTGATACGCAGATGACACAACCTTGCTTACTGAATGTGAAGAGGACTTGAAGCACTTACTGATGAAGATCAAAGACTACAGCCTTCAGTATGGATTACACCTCAACATAAAGTAAATAAAAATCCTCACAGCTGGACCAATAAGCAACATCATGATAAACAGAGAAAAGACTGAAGTTGTCAAGGATTTCATTTTACTTGGATCCACAGTCAATGCCCATG
This sequence comes from Trichechus manatus latirostris, assembly GCF_000243295.1. Classification (NCBI taxonomy): domain Eukaryota; kingdom Metazoa; phylum Chordata; class Mammalia; order Sirenia; family Trichechidae; genus Trichechus; species Trichechus manatus. Next base: position 1,721,039 of record NW_004444056.1, on the reverse strand, counting down.
AAAGCAGCAATCAAGAAAATCAAATGACATATTGCATCAGGCAAATCTGCTGCAAAAGATCTCTTTAAACTGTGGAAAAGCAAAGATGTCACTTTGAGGACTAATGTGCACCTGAACCAAGCCATGATATTTTCAATCATCTCTTATGCATGCAAAAGCTGGACAATGAATAAGGAAGACTGAAGAATTGAAGCCTTTCAATTAGGGTGTTGGCAAAGAATATTGAATATGCCATGGACTACCAGAAAAATGAACAAATCTGTCTTGGAAGAAGTACAGCCAGAATGCTCCTTAGAAGCAAAGATGGCAAGACTACGTCTCACATACTTTGGACATGTTATCAGGAGGGACAGGTCCCTGAAGAAGGATATTGTCATTGTCTGCATTATGTCCGCCAAAAAATATGTGTATCAATTTGGCCAGGCCATGATTCCTGGTACTGTGTGATTTTCCTTTATGTTGTAAACCTGCCTCTATGATGTTAATGAGAGAGGAGGGGTGGCAGTTGTGTTAGCAAGGCAGGACCTGATCTACAAAACTGGATTGTGTCCTGAGGCAATCTCTTGAGATTTAAAAGACAGAGGTGAGCAGAGAGACAGGGGGACCTCATACCGTCAAGAAAGCAGTGCCAGGAGCAGAGCGCGTCCTTTGGACAGGGGTCCCTACGCCAAGAAGCTCCTAGTCTGGGGGAACGCTGAAGAGAAGGCTGACAGAGAGGAAAAGCCTTCCCCTGGAGCTGACACCCTGAAATTGGACTTTTAGCCTACTTTGACTGTGAGGAAATAAACTTCTCTTCATTAAAACCATCCACTTGTGGTATTTCTGTTATAGCACCACTAGATGACTAAGACAGATATCATGTAAGGTAACAGTCAGTGATAAAGAGGAAGACCCTCAACGAGATGGATAGTCAGTGGCTGGAACAATGGGCTCAAACATAGCAAGGATTGTGAAGATGGCACAGGACCACGCAGTGTTTCATTCTGTTGTACACAGGGTCGTTATGAGTCAGAACCGACTCAACAGTACCTAAGAACAACAGCAATGCTTATAAAAATGTAACAAGATTGTACATTCAAGCCTGTTAGTGGGAATATAAATTGGTAAAACCCTTTTGAGGAGCATTTTGGCAATATATACCTTAAAATATTCATATTCTCAACTGCAGCAACTCAACTTCTAAGCATCTATCTTAAAGTAATAAAGGAAGATGAAGATATGAATAAAGATATTCATCCCTGTGCTACTTATAAGAAAAAAACAAAACAATGTATACCTAATAATGAGAATTGTTAAATTAACTGTTAATTTGAGCTGTGAATTCAGGGTTTCTTAAATAGTGTATTTCCATAATATTTGTTCAACTTTTTCTATTCCCATTTTTGAAAAGATCATAATCCATATATTAGCTCTCCATTGCCTGTCTTCCAGCTTTATTATCTTTTTAATTGCTTTTATAGGTGATTTTTCTCACTCCTACTCTCCATAATCTGCTCCTTGCTACTTCTAATGTAGTTTTTAGTACTACAATAATTTTATCATTCCTTTTTTTCTTTTTCTTTTCTCGTAGCTCTCTTTTCCTCTTATTCAATTTCTTTCTTTTTTTTTTAATTTGAGCATAAGGGCAGTTTGTATATAACTTGTTATTGTACTTTCTGGATTAGTTATTCCAAAGTGAATTTATCTGCATTTTTTTATTAATCTTCTTCCTTTCTATGGCAATATTTTTTTACATGCCCCACATGATGTTTAAAGAACTCTATCATTGTCTTAGATACCTAGTGCCACAAATGGGTGGTGTTAAAGAACAGAAACTTATTTTTTCAAGATATGGAGGCTAAAAGTCTGAATATGAGTCTTAGTCTTGTCGATTCCATCCTTGTCAGTTGCCCCAGGTGTTCCTTGGTTCCTTGGTGATCTGTCTTCCCCAGTATGAGTGCCCCTTATCTGCTCTTTCTATAACTCAGAAGTGTTCACCTTTAGAACACACCCTATTCGCATGGTGCATATTATCTAATTAACATAACAAAGAAAACCCTATTTCCAAACAGGATTACATCCACAGGTATAGGGGTTAGAAATTCCAACACATACTTTAGGGGGAACAGAATTTAATCTATAACATCCTACCCTTTGGCCACCTAAAATTAATTTCCTTCCCACATGCATAACACATTCACCTTATTTCATCATCCCAAAAGTCTTAGACCATTCCAGCATCAACTGTAAGTCCAAAATCTCATCTTCTGAATTATGTAAGTCAAGTATGGATAGACTCTGGGTGTGTTCCACCCTGGGGGCAAAAGTCCTTTCCATTTGTGAACCTGTGAAACCTAGAATACAAGTTATCTGCTTCCAAAATACAATGATGGAACAGACATAGAGTAGACATTTCCATTAACAAATGGAATAAATTGGAGGGAAAGAGAGGATCACGAGTACTAAGCAAGTAGAACCCAGTAGAACAAATTTCATTAGTGCTCAAGTCTTGAAAATAATCCTGTTTTCCAGGCACATATGAGCAATGGCCCTGTCCTCTAGACTCTGGGCACTGGCCACACTCTGTGGATTATGGGTAGAGGCCCCTCAGCCATGGACATAAGCCCTGCCTTCCAGGCCCACAGGGACATTAACACCGCTCGTCTAGCTTTTCGTGGTCCCGTTCTCCTGGTCCACATGAGTGGTGACCCCACACCCTCCATTCTCCAGGCTCACTAACATGGCAGCCCAACCTCCTCAACTTTGGGCAACAGCCCCATTTTCATGTCCTGCCTGAATGGGAGCCCCACCCTCTTGAACCAATTAGATTTAGAACACAGCTGATGAATGGATAAACCAAATGTGGTATATCCATTCAATTTTTTAGCCATAAAAAGGAATGAAGTACTGATACATTCTACAACATGGATGAACGTTGAAAACAATATGCTGAATGAAAGAAACCAGTAATAATAAAAGATCATATATTTTGACACAAATGGTGCAATATCCAGAGTAGGGAAATTTATAAAGACAGAGAGTAGAGTAGTGGTTGCTTAGGGCTGTGCTGGGGGTGAGGGTATTAGAGAGTGTACAGGTTTTCTTTTTCAGATGATGTAAATGCTCTAAAATTCATTGTGGTGATGGTTACACAACTATTTGACTATGCTAAAAACTATTGAACTGTACCTTATAAATGAGTGAATCCTATGTTATGTGAATTATATCTCAATAGAGTTGTTACCAAAAAAAAAAAAGGAAGGAAGGAAAAGGAGAGAAGAAAGATTGGGGAGGGGAGGGGAGGAAAAGAGAGGAGAGAAGAGGAAAGGAAAAGGGAGGAGAGGGGAGGGAAGGGGAAGCAAGAGGGGAGAGGAGGAGAGAGGAGAGGAAAGGTGAGGAGAGAAGAGAGGAGGAGGGCAGGGGAGGGGAGGGGAGAGGAGAAGTGGAAGGGAGGGGAGGGCAGCCCATAACCCCTTAGGATAAGCAGGTCACCTTGTCAGATAGCCAGGTCAACATTAAATCCATGAATTTTAATAGTGCGTGCGTGCACTATTAAACCACTAAACGCGCGGTTTGTGGATTCTGTTCAGCCACTGGAAAGCTGACTCTGAAAATATTGTTGCCCAGTCTCTCTCCTGCCTGTTATACTGCTAACCAAGTCTATCCTCCCGAGCTGGTAAACAAGGGAAGGGATCTTAAAAACAACGCAACCTCATGGGCCCTAAAAGAGCCTCAAGCAGCACATTCCTTATTCCACCATGGCCCATTTAATTTAAACATGAAGTTCTTATTCTTCTCTACAGCTTAAGAGACCTCTGGGGAGGGGGTTTCATTAATTTTGTAAAAGTTGTATACTGCTCATGAAGCAGCCTGTTTCAGTGTTTTCCTTCACTTTGTTTCAAATTTAATCATATCAGGCAGCTATTCTTTGAAGCCCTTTGTATGGAATTGTATTATCCTTCATTTAAAAAATTTCCCCAGTTTTTGACCTTCATTGGGCTTCAGGGAGAGAAGTTATGCAAGCACACTTAATCTGCCACTTTCCCCAGAAACTCCCACCTTTTTGGTTTATTATGCTGCCTGGACTATGGAATGGTGATATGTGTTTATTCTGATGTTCTTGCAGCTCCTCATAAATAGTGTTAACAACACCAGAGAGTAAATCTGGGGAACAGAGTCCTATGTCCCAAACTCCTTTGACAACAAAAGCTGTGCAAACATAGGTAATCATTCAGACTCTCTGGGTATATATTTCCCTATAAAATAATAGGGCTTACCTAGATAATATATAAGGTTACTTTTGATTCTAACATTCAATTATTATGATTTTATTACAACAATATTCAGTAAAGTGAGAGAAAGTTTTATTATTTACTTTTTAACTTTCTGACAGCTAATATCTCCCTCTAGTGGAAATTTTCTTTCTAAAAAATATTTTAGAACACAAAGTTGTGATATCTGCACCATTACTATTTTCTATCAGTCTCAACTATGAAAATTCTCTCAGTATGGAAAAGGGTAAAACCATTTTAGAGGACAATTTGGTGCTATCAGTCAGAATTCATATGTACATTTCCTTTGACCTAGTAATTCTACTAGAGATATATTCTAAAGGTATACACACACAAGAGTAGGCCTAGGCTACACTAGGATTTACCATTAAATAATTTTAAGCAACAACAACAAAAAAGATACAATAGTCCTTTGCTCCTTCCCTCTCTAAGCAAGAAAGTCTAGGCATTTCATATATACCTAATTCTTAAAATCTTGCTGACTCAAAAGTTGTCTGTGATTGCTTTCAACATCTTGGTTACAAGTCTTGTCCACAAAAAGAATCATAGAAATGGAAAGGCTCAGAGAGAAAGACAGTGTTCTTAACATAGCCAGGGACAGCACACTCTTACTGCAGCAAATTGCAAGTAAAACTGAGCAGTTCCAAAGCACCTAAATACTTTAAAATGTGAACAATGACAACTCATGTCTCTTCAGAGACTCAGCACTTACTGTGTTCTATGTCTCTCAAAGATTATCAACAGTTGTCTCCTTAAATTTTTTTCATGCATTCCCTAAAACATATGTGACAGAAGCCTGCTAGTAATTCCCAACATTTGTACTTCTCTTTCTTGTCCCAGTTCTTCACTGGGTGCCTGGCTATGCACAATGAAGACTAAATTTCCCGGCCTCCCTTGCATAAGTTATGGCCAAGAGAATGTAATGTAATACAAGAACTCAAGAAGGTGTCCTTCAAAGAAGAGATGGGCTCTTTTTTGCCCATTTCCTGGCGACTTTCCCCATCTCCCCTTTCCTGATGACTGAAATGCTAAAGTAATCATTGCACCATTATTTGATAGAAGAAACAATATATCAGGCAGAGCCTGACAATCACAAAGCCACCACATTAGCCCTTGAAATTTTACCTTACAACTTTAAGTATCAGAGAAATACACTTCTAGTACTTTGCACCACCTTGTTTTTAAGTTTTCTGTCATTTGCAGCTCAACTAATTTTAATTCATTCATCATGTGAGCTAACACAGTATGATGGATCACTTTTGTGTGGCCTTTCTAGCCATGGTTTTCTAACTCCCACCCAAGTGATTGGGCAGAACTATGCAGATATGGTAATTGTGGCCCACCAACGGGACTGGTCAGTTTTGCCATCCCACTGGGCTTAAGGTGAGCCATCGAGAAGCAGGAAAGAAAGGATACCACCGCCACCAAGGAAAAAGAGCCAGCACATCCTTTGGACCCAGGATCCCTGCACTGAGAAGCTCCTAGAGCCAAGAAACTGAGAGAGAGCAAGTTAACACTGAAGGCAGAAAGAGGTGGTGGCAGAGACCCAGCAGCAGGAGACAGTGTGGTGGGCTTCCTAGCCCAAGGACGGAGAAAGCTGAGTGCCTTTGGGCAGAGGCTAAGGGTCAGGGAGAGGCATGCCTGCGAGCATGGCTGGGAAGAGGCTGTCCTGATGGAAGAACTGTATCCTGAGTGTTCTGAGCCTGAACTGTAACTGTTACTTACCTAATAAACTCCATAATCATGAGTATTGTCTGTGAGTTCTGTGTGGCCTCTGCAATGAATTATCGAACCAAGCAGAGAAGTAGAGAGTGCCGTAGGAGGGACGGCTGGTGTCAGAGATGGTAACGATGGCAGAGAGAGGAGGCATGTCTGACCTCCACCTCACAGGAATCAGCCTTGATTCTCCTTCTCCTCTGTGAAGTTAGAGGAAGTCAGACACCTCCTTCATGCCATTTTTATAGCTAATAATATATGCTTTGGTGAGAGGGGGATCAGAATATTAGCTTAGCAAACCTTAATCAGGGCCAATGCCATCACTGCCTGATAGGAGGTAGGGAGCATGGCCAGGACAACAGGGGTGGTGGGTCCGCATTGTGGGGCAGCTGCTGCTTGGTCTTTTTAGCTCTGTGCTGCCTCAGGGAGGCCCTCAGGCCCAGCAAGCTGAGCCTATATGACCTGGAGTTCCCCAGTGACTTAGGCTGGGTTCTCCAGAGAAGCAAAATCAGTGAAGCGTCTACATATATACATAGAAAGAGAGAGAGAGAAATTTATACCAAGGAAATGGCCCACATGGTTGTAGAGGCTGGCAAGTTCCAAGTCCATGGGTCAGGTTGGAGGCTTCTCCTGATTCACGTACCTGCAGGGACTGGTGAACCCAAAATTGGTAGGTCAGACAACAGGCCTCTGGCTCACAGAATGCGGAGGCTGACAAATCCCAAGATCAGGTAAGCTGCTAGCTCAAGTCCCAAGAACAAGAGGCCAGACAAACAGGAGCCAGCTGCAGGAGCCAGAGCAAGAAAAGCCCACAAGCCTTGCCAGAAAGTCCACCTCTATTGGATGCAGGCCACACACCCGAGGCAACTCCCTTTCAACTGACTGGCTGCTCACAGCAGATCCTATCATGGAGGTGATCCTATTATATCAGATCTCATCATGGAGGTGATTACATCTTTATACAATTGCCAAACTACATCATAACTGTCAAATCACTGAGAATCACGGCCCAGCCAAGTTGACACACAACCTTATCGATTATACTCAGTGCCAACTCATACCGGAAATGCCACTGGACAGGTAGTAGCCATTCTTCAGAAGCATATCACATTATCAAAATGTCCTCTAAACCATGACCTCACACTTAATCTGACTCAGGACAGGATTAAACTGCTGTTGAATGTTTCCTTCTCAGGCTAAAGGTAACTGAAGCATACAACTTAAAAACTTGAAGCTAAAATATTGTAATCTATTTTATCTCTCAGGTCACAGCTCCACTAATGAGCACAATGACCAATCTTTTAGACATAACCCATCCTGGAATGTACAACTCCAGTGAGCAGCTCTTTCACCTCAACTTTCTATTTTCAGTTAAATTTGTAGACCAAACTTCCGAAGTATAAGCCTAATTTTTCTCATGGCCTAGCTTCTCTCAATAACCCATGGAGCAACTGTAAAGTAGATGTACATCTATAGCAGAAAAAGCCTGCAAGACCCCAAGGCTGCTGTGAGCAGTTTCCTGGGCAATGTATACAAAGAGAATGCAGATGTTCTTGGTAATGGTATTGGACCCTAAGGCTTAGGACTCCACCAACATGCCACAGGTTGTAGGTATTTGAGCCTTCAGTGTATCACCACTCTGAGTTCAAAATCACATTAGCTACAAAGAAAGAAAATGCAAATGGCCACACTATGCAACCTTTCACAAGTGAGACAACATCCAGGAGCTCCTGGGTCACCCAAAGGCACAGGGTACCTCCTGAAATGACACCAATTCTTTTGCCTCCATGTTCTGTTTTAGTTTTCAGCAGATGAGCCTTAAAGGCATACAGAACAACAGTATCGCCATGGTGACCCTGTATGGCCCCCAGCCTGGTGCCAACTCCTCCAGGGCGACTCATTACACATGTCCCCCACACATAATACTGAACTATGTGTTGTTACCTGTTCAACAGACCTTGGCAATGCCACATTGGGAATTTTCTTAGTCACCCTGGCAATACTGAAGGGTGCTACTCTGAGATGGGGTGCAAGCTGGGAACTCTGTCATCAAATGAGGAGCCTAGATATGCCTCTGCCCTTCTCAGCCTGCCAGGGCGAGTGATAGCAAGTGGGAATACGGACTATAAAGAGGAGAAGCACAAACTCCAAGTCCAGATACCTAGACCACGTAGGTGCTCTTGGCTATTCAGAGGGATGGTTGTCTGATACATAAGGACAAAGGATCCTGCCTCTCTGACATTGACTCCTGTCCCAAACAGAAAGGGACAACTTGAGACTGTTTTTGAGGCTGACAACACAGGTGCCCAGGACGAGGATGAGGAACACTGCCTTTAGCCTCATATCTGCATGTGAAGCTGAACCTGCATGTGAGCAGGGGGCATGTCCCTATCCTAGCTGTGGGGCTGCATGTAACCATCCTGTCTGCTTCGTTTATTTTATGTGGAAGTTTCAGCAAAAGTTGTCTTCCTCCCTCTGTTGTGTCTCAGCAGTGCAGCATCAACTTGCTAGCTACAAGAGCAAGCCACCATAAAGACAGATCCTCCACTGTCAATGCAGCCTGTAGACAGATGTGCCTGGATGACCTCATGAGAGGCCCTAAGCAACAACCACCCAACTGAGCTGCTTCCAGACTCCTGACACACAGAAACTTGGTGAGATAATAAAGGATTTTCATTGTTTTAAACTGCTAAACTTTGGGAAAATTTGTGAAGCAGCAATATACAACTAATATAGCTGGTATTTCAGCTGACTCTCAAAGGTATCCAGGAGTGCTGCCGTAACGTCAAGGGCTAACACTAGGAGCCCAGGACCATCTTACTATCCGTCCTCCAATAAAGTATCTATGACCTCAGCACCAACCCTACCATATGCAGTTGCCGGGTATTGATACTGAAGAACTTTTTGAAATGGTACCTGGCTTAGTTTCCTAGTGCTGATGTAGCACAAACACCACAAGTGGGTGGCTTTAAAGACCATAAATTTATTTTCTCACAGTTCTGTACGCTAAAAGTCCAAATCAGAGTCTTGGCCATGTTGATTTCTTCTGTAAGCGTCTCTACTAATTCTTGGTGTCCATTTGCTCGTAGATGTCGCAGATCGTCACACGTCATCTGTCTTCCCCCGTGTGTGTCTCTATATCTAACTAGCTCTTTTTATAACTCGGATGTGATTAGATTTAGAACCCACATACTTGAGTATGATCTAATTAACATAACAAATAAAACACCATTTGCAAACAGGATTACATCCACAAGTACAAGGACCAGGAATTCAACACATATCTTTGGGGGACACAATTTAACCCAAAACAGTATCACTTTCCATGAACGTACTACAAGGGAGACCTGGCTCATGAACTTCCCAGCTATGCTGCTGCTGGAGGCTGGGGTATGGGAATTATTTATTTCACAGCAGAACAATCATTGTTATCTCAACATACTCCTTTAATTTACCTGAATTTCCAGAATCTGAAATTCAAGTTGAAATGTAACCATGTGGCAACTTCCTGATAATCTGTGTCTCTGTAGAACTTTCTTTATATCTGTAAACAAGAAAAGCAAATATTTTGGTTGTAAATAATAATTTTCTTCAAATATCTATTATTTAATTTTCTGTGAATATTTATAATACATGTGGGTATATATTTGAGAATGTATGTTAGTATTTGCATTGAAAAAGTATGGAAGAAGGTGTACCAAACTGACACTTTCACAAAATAAGATGAAAGATAACTTGTACGTTCTACTTCTCAATTATATCAAGGTAACTAACAGAACAACATGAGTATAGTCCTAGCCACATTTGAATCAGGTTAACTATTAAATGTTTTGCATTTTTTCAATATTAATGTTACTGGTTAAAGAAAGTATATTCAATCCATGTGTTTACCTCTGCTATCTCTCAAAACTCTACTAAAATGATAAAGAAAGTATACTTTGATACAACAAACATGCACTTAAATGCATAAAATATCCCAATCTTAACTATAACCCACTGGTGGTGAGTCGATTCCAACTTGAAGCAACTCTACAGGACAGAATAGAACTGCCCCAAAGGGTTCCCAAAGCTGCAATTCTTTATGGAAGCAGACTGCCACATCTTTCTCCAGTGGAGCAGTTGGTAGGTTTGAATCACTGACCTTTACTATACAGCTCAATAATTTTTTTACATATATGTAACAACCACACAGATCAAGATACAGAAATTTCATAGTAGTCCAAAAGGTTCTATCATGCCCTTTCTCAAGCCATTCCCTATCTCTAAGAGGTAATCATTATTCTGACTTAATTATTATCTAGTTTTGCTAATGAACGTGTTTTTTAGAAAGGCACAAATCTACAAAGATAAAGAGAACAGGAACGATGAGAGCAACTTAATTTTGGAAGCTGGAAATCAAATGGATGAGCTAGATATCACAAAGACAAGTGGAACTGACCTGGCAAACCCAGGAAAATCAAAACCTAAACCAACAATGGGGAAAGCCCAGAAGCAAGCCAATTTGTACAGCAGAATACCAGAAAGGCATTTTGAATTGGCAGCACCAAGTATCTCCACAGATAGGGGTCAAAATAGGAACACCGGTTAAAGATCTGTTTAAGAAAAAAGTTTAACTTCCAAGAGAAAATCACCAAATCAATACCATTTACAAATAGCCCCCAAGAAGATAAAAAAGTTAGGAATAAATCTAACCAGAGACGTAAAACACCTATACAATGAAAACTACAAGACACTACTGCAAGAAAACAAAAGAGATCTGCGTAAGTGGAAAAACATACCTTGCTCATGGATAGGTAGACTCAACATTGTGAAAATGTCAGTTCTAACCAAAGCGATGTACAGATACACTGGAACCCCGATCCAAATTCCAACGGCACTTTTTAATGAGGTGGAGAAGCAAATCACCAACTTCATATGGAAAGGGAAGAGGCCCCGAATAAGTAAAGTATTACTCAAGAAGAAGAACAAAGTGGGAGGCCTCACACTACCTGATTTTAGAACCTATTATACTGCCATGGTAGTCAAAACAGCCTGGTATTGGTACAATAACACACATACATAGACCGATGGAACAGAATTGAGAATCCAGCCATAAATTCATCCACCTATGAGCAGCTGATATTTGACAAAGGACCAAAGTCCGTTAACTGGGGAAAAGACAGTCTGTTTAACAAATAGTGCTGGCGTAACTGGATATTCATCTGTAAAAAACTGAAACAACACCCATACCTTACACCATGCACAAAAACTAACTCAAAATGGATCAAAGACTTAAATATAAAATCAAACAGGATAAAGATCATGGAAGAAAAAATAGAGAAACGCTAGGAGCTTTAATACGTGGCAAAAACACGATCTGAACCGGAAGTAACAATGCTCAAGCACCAGAAGATAGACTAGATAAACGGGGGCTCCTAAAAGTCAAATACTTACGCTCATCGAAAGACTTCACCAAAAGAGTCAAAAGACAACCTACAGACTGGGAAAAAAAATTTGGCTATGACAAATCCAATCAGTGTCTAATCTCTAAAATCTACAAGATACTGCAACTCCTCAACAACAAAAAGACAAATAACCCAATTAAAAAATGGGCAAAGGATATGAACAGACACTTGGCCAAAGAAGACATTCAAGCGACTAACAGACACATGAAGAAATGCTCACGATCATTAGCCATTAGAGAAAAGGAAATCAAAACTACAGTGAGATACCATCTCACCCCAATAAAGCTAGCATTCATCCAAAAAACATAAAATAATAAATGCTGGAGAGGTTATGGAGAGACTGGAACACTTACACACTGCTGGTGGGAATGTAAAATGGTACAACCACTTTGGAAATCAATTTGGCACTTCCTTAAAAAGCCTGAAATAGAAGTACCATGCGATCTAGCAATCCCGCTCCTTGGAATATAACCTAGAGAAATAAGAGCCGTCACACGAATAGATATACGCACACCTGTGTTCACTGGAACACTGTTCATGATAGTAAAAAGATGGAAACAACCTAAGTGGCCATCAACAGACGAACGGATAAACAAACTATGGTATCTTCACACTATGGAATACTATGCAATGATAAAGAACAATGATGAATCTGTGAAACATAACATGGAGGAATCTGGAGGGCATTATGCTGAGTGAATTTAGTCAGTCACAGAAGGACAAATATTGTATAAGACCACTATTATAAGAACCAAAGAAAAGGTTTAAACACAGAAGAAAACATTCTTTGATGGTGACGAGGATGGGGAGGGAGGGTGAGGGTTATTCACTACCTAGATAGTAGACAAGAATTATCTTAGGTGAAGGGAAGGAAAACACACTACAGGGGAAGTCAGCACAACTGGACTAAACCAAAGCTAAGAAGTTTCTTGAATACAATCAAACACTTCGAGGGACAGAGTTGCAGGGGTGGGGATCTGGTGACCATGCTTTCAGGGGACATCTACGTCAACTGGCATAACAAAGCTTATTAAGAAAATGTTCTGCATCCTACTTTGATGCGTGGTGTCTGGGGTCTTAAAAGCTAGCAAGCAGCCATCTAAGATGCATCAATTGGTCCCAACCACCTGGAGTAAAGGAGAATGAAGAACACCAAAGACACAAGGGAAGTATTAGCCCAAGAGACAGAAAGGGCCACACAGACCAGAGACTTCATCAGCCTGAGACCAGAAGAACTGGATGGTGCCCAGCTACCACCAATGACTGCCTGACAGGGAACACAACAGAGAGTCCCTGATGGAGCGAGCGAAGGGTGAGATGCAGAACTCAATTTCTAGTAAAAAGACCAGACTTAATGTTCTGACTGAGACTGGGGGAGCCCCAGAGAGCATGGCCCCTGGACTCTCTGTCAACCCAGAACTAAAACAATTCCCGAGGCCAACTCTTCAGACAAAGATTGGACTGGACGGTGGGACATAAAATGATACTTGTGAAGAGTGTGCTTCTTAGCTCAAGTAGATTCATGAGACTAAATGGGCAGCTTCTGTCCGGAGGTGAGACGAGAAGGCGGGGAAGGTTGGGAGCTAGCTGAATGGACACGGGAGATCAAGAGTGGGAAGGAGGAGTCTGCTGGCACAGTATAGGGAGAGCAATTAGGGTCACATAACAATATATGTATAAATTTTTGTATGAGAAACTAACTTGAAATGTAAACTTTCACTTAAACTACAACAATAAAAAAAAATTTCAACAAGAGTAAAAAGACAATCTACAGACTGGGAAAAAAATTTTGGCTCTTACAAATCCAACAAAGGTCTAATCTCTAAAATCTACAGGAAAATCCAACACCTCTACAACAAAAAGACAAATAACCCAACTAAAAAATAGGCAAAGGAAATTAACAAACACTTCACCAAAGAAGACATTGAAGCGGCTAACAGACACAAAAGGAAATGCTCCGGATCACTAGCCATTAGAGAAATGCAAATCAAAACCACAATGAGATACCATCTCACTCTGGCATCACTGGCACGAATCAAAAAAACAGAAAGTAACAAATGTTGGAGAGAGGCTGCGAGGAGATTGGAACGCTCATGCACTGCTGGTGGGAATGCAAAATGGAACAACCATTTTGGAAAATGTTATGGTGCTTCCTTAGAAAGCTAGAAATAGAAATACCATACGAGCCAGCAATCCTACTCCTAGGAATATATCCTAGAGAAATAAGAGCCGTCACACAAATAGACACACGCATATCCATGTTCATTGCAGCATTGTTCACAATAGCAAAAAGATGGAAACAACCTAGATGCCCATCAACAGATGACTGGATAAACAAACTATGGTACATACACACGATGGAGTACTATGCAACAATAAAGAACAATGACGAATCTGCGAAGCATCTCACAACACGGATGAATCTGGAGGGCATTATGCTGAGTGAAATAAGTCAATCACAAAAGGACAAATATATGAGACGACTACTATAAAAACTCATGAATAGGTTTACACACAAAAATAAACAATCTTTGATGTTTACAAAGGAGGGGAGGGGAGGGGGTAGAAAAGCACTAAATAGACAATAGTTAAGTGGTAGCTTTGGTGAAGCGTAAGACAGTACACAGTACTGGGGAAGCCAGCACAACTTGTTCAGGGTAAGGTCATGGAAGCTCCATGGACAAATCCAAACTCCAAGGGACTGAATTACTGGGCTGAGGGCTGTGGGGACCATGATCTCAGAGAACATCTAGCTCAACTGGCATAACACAGTTTATAAAAGAAAACGTTCTACACTCTACTTTGGTGAGTAGCGTCTGGAATCTTAAAAGCCCATGAGTGGTCATCTAAGATACACCACAGGTCTCACCCCCTCAGGAGCAAGTGAAAATGAAGACAACTAAAGATATAAGGGAAAGATTAGTCCAAAGGACTAATAGGTCACAACTACCACGGCCTCCACCAGACTGAGTCCAGTACAACTAAATGATGCCTGGTTACCACCACTGACTGCTCTGACAGGGATCACAATACAAGGTCCCAGACAGAGCTAGAGAAAAATGGAGAACAAAATTCTAACTCAAAAAAAAAGAACCAGACTTACTGGCCTGACAGAGACTGGAGAAACCCTAAGAATACAGCCCACGGACACCCTTTTAGCTCAGTAATGAAGTCACTCCTGAGATTCACCTTTTAACCAAAGATTAGACAGGCCCATAGGGCAAAACAAGACTAAATGGGCACACCAACCCGGGGGCAAGGACTAGAAGGCAGGAGGGGACAGGAAAGTTGGTAATAGGGATCCAAGGTTGAGAAGGGAGAGTGTTGGCATGTCATGGGGTTGGTAACCAATGTCATAAAACATTATGTGTACTGTTTAATGAGAAGCTGGCTTGTTCTGTAAACCTTCATCTAAAGTACATTAAAAACAAAACAAAACAACCACAGACTGTGAATTAAAGAATCTTCACATGCTTTGCTATTACCTAAGACTGGAGGTCTCAAATGGAAGATGGGGTAATTTTGCCTCCCAGGGCATATTTGGCAATACCTGACGACACTTTTCGTTTTAACAGCTCGGATGGGAGCAGGGGCAATACTAGTGGCATAGGGATGCTGCTAAACATTCTACAAACACACATGAGAGCCCCTTACAAAGGAATTATCAATAGTCCTAAGATTGAGAAACTCTGACCTAAGGAAATAGCATAGTAAAAGTGGAGTTCAGCAAAAATGCTTCATGGTATTACCTATAACAGCAGAAAAAAAAATTGGCCATGATATTCAAGGTAATTTTAAGAATATTGTCAAAGATGCTTCCAACACATTTCCTAGGTGCCAATGACACAATCCTGGCATGACACAATCCTGGCAAGACTACAAAGGCAACACATGGATAGGAACTAAACTCTTAAAGCTCTTGAATGCCTCCATATGGGCTAAGTGAGTAACTTCTGGTTATTGTTGCTTATTTTTAGGATAGACTGAAACATTTCCTTGGTGGAGAACTACAGTTGTAATGATAAAAATAATATTAACTGTTTGATTTGTATTCCTGATGTAACGAATCCTATGCAGAAAAAAGTTTAACACAGCAGACCTGACACTGCTGTCCCTAGAAAGGCCTTCTTGCAAGGCTGGCCCTTCATTGGTGGCTGGGAACTTAGATTTCAGGAGAGTTTTCACCATTCCTAGAACTGATAAGGGTGACTTACTGTGCTTAAACTGTTTGTATAAATAATATGGTTTATGCTGTATACCTGCTTCCTTCTGGAAATCTGGAATTTTGATACATGCTAGGCAAAGGTTACTTTTATGACTAGCCCTCCCACCAAAAGTGTGGATGCTGAGACTCTGATGAGCTTCCATGTAGACAGCATTACAAATATGTTGTCACAACTCATTGCTGGAGGAATTAAGTGCATCCTATGTGACTTCACTAGGAGAGGACACTTGGTAGCTTGTGCTTGGCTTCCTCTCAACTTCACCCCGTGTGCCTTTTCCCTTTGCTGATTTTGTTTTATATCTTTTCACTGTAATAACCATGAGTACAATTATATACTGAGTCCTAGGGGTGCTCTTAGGAACCCTCAACACAAATTAGACCTTATCTCTCTAGTAACAAGGATACACATTTCACTGTTACCATTATTAAAGAACTCTAAAGAGCTTTATCTTGTATTCACGAACTCCACTGTCCTTATGCACAAACTTAAGGAAAAACAAAGAAAACTAATGGAATTCAAAGACTGTAATTTCAAAACTGAAAACCGTTGTAGTTCCAATGCCACAAGTATTGCCATTAACCTTGATGGCAATAAAAGCAATGGCATCTAAGATTCACAAGTTATCTCTAAGTTACTTAAAGACTACCTCGTGCATTTGAGGATTACACCCAATTCTAGATTCTACCCTATTAAAAGCAAAAGCAGGGGACTCATACAATATCACCATCTTTATCACTGACAGTAGTAAAATTCCAAGATGTTGATCTTTCTATTCATATTTCCCAACTAAAATAACATACATCACTTTCTCCTAATTACTGGACATCCATTCCATTGGGATACCTCAAACATAGGATTTTTAGCAATTCTCCAGTAGCTGCTAACTATACAAGTAGACAGCTTCCACCCAAGATGATGTAAAAAGGTTAGTTTTCAGATTCTTTAGCATTCAACTAATACCTTGCATACTCTGACATCCTCTATTAACTACCTAAAAAGATTTCTCAATATGATCGCCCTCATATTCATTCTGTTAATTTTAACTCCCTCTGGTCTTACGACATTTAAGAAATGCAAAATTCTCTGGTGTTGTATTTTTAGACCAGGGGTAGACAAACCTTTTCTGTAAAGTGCCAGACAGTACATATTTTAAGCTTTGAGAACCACATGTTGATCTCTGTCACATATTCTTGCTTTCTAAAAAAAAAAACAAACTTTCAAACATAAAGATCATAAAGAAGACCTAAATAAATGGAGCGACATCCCACGTTCATGGATTGGAAGAGTTAATATTAAGATGAAAATACTATCCAAAGCAACCTATAGATTCAATGCAATCCCTAACAAAATCCCAACAGCATTATTTGAAAAAATGTAAAAATCCACAATAAAATTATGTGAAATTTCAAGAGACCCAGAATAGCCAAAACAACCTTGAAAAAGAAAAAAGAAAGAAGACTCATACTTCCTGATTTCAAATCATCCTACAAAGCTAGAGTAACAGAAATAGTGTAGAACAGGCATAAGGAGAGACATATAGACTAAAAGAATAGAACGGAGAGCTCAAAAATAAACTCTTAAACATCTCTGGTCAACTGATTTTTTACAAGAGTGCCAATACCATTCAATATAGAAAGAATAGTCTGTTCAACAAATGGCGCTGGGAAAACTGTACAGCCACGTGCAAAGGACGTTATTGTTGTTGTTAGATGCCGTCGAGTCAGTTCCAACTCATAGTAACGCTATGTACAACAGAACGAAACTTGGATCTTACTTTACACTATATACAAAAATTAACACAAAATGGATGAAAGATACAAATTTAAGAGATAAAACTATAAAACTCTAAGAAAAAAACATAGGGTAAATCTGAATGCCCTTAGATTTGGCAACTTATTTTTATATATGACACCAAAAGCACAGGCAACAACAACAAAAATAGATATATTACACTTCACCAAAATTAAAAACTTTTGAAAAAAATTAAAAACTCTTGTGCATCAAAGGATATTATCAAGAGAGTGAAAAGACAACTCACAAAATGGGTGAAAATACTTGCAAATCATATATCTGATAAGGGTTTAATACATAAAGAACTCCTACAACTCAATGACAAAAAAGTGAACGATCCAACTTAAAAATGGGCATTACCGCAAAGACATATAAATAGTAAGAAGTGCATGAAAAGAAGATCAACATCATTAGTCATTAACCAAACCAAAACCAAACCTACTGCCACTGAGTCGATCCTGACTCATAGTGACCCCACAGGGTTTCCGAGACTATAAATCTTTACTGAAGCAGACTGCCATATCTTTCTCCCATGGAGTGGCAGGTGGGTTCAAACAGCCAACTTTTGGTTAGCGCCCAAGCACTTTAACCACTGCATCACCAGGGCGCCTTCATTAGTCATTAGGGAAGTGCACATCAAAACAACGAGACACCACTTCACACCTACTCAGATGGCTACAATTAATTCAGAAAAAAAAAGAAACAAAATAATAAGCATTGGTGAAGATGTTGTCATGGATTGAATTACGTCCTCCAAAAAATGTGTGTATCAGCTTGGCTGGGCGATGATTCCCGGTATTGTGTGATTTTCCTATATATTGTAAATCCTGCCTCTATAATGGGCAGCAGTTGTGTTAGTGAGGCAGGACTCAATCTACAAGATTGGATTGTGTCCTGAGGCAATCTCTTGAGATATAAAAGACAGAAGTGAGCAAAGAGATGGGGATGGGGGGCGGGGCTCATACCACCAAGAAAGCAGTGCCAGGAGCAGAGCGGGTCCTTTGGACCCGGGGTCCCCACGTGGAGAAGCTCCTAGTCCGGGGGAACATTAATGACAAGGCCGACAGAGAGAGAAAGCCTTCCCCTGGAGCTGATGCCCTGAATTTGGACTTTTAGCTTACTTTACTGTGAAGAAATAAATTTCTCTTTGCTAAAGCTATCCACTTGTGGTATTTCTATTGTAGCAGCACTAGATGACTAAGAGAGAATTTGGTACCCAGAGTCGGGTGCTGCTCTAACAGATACCTAAAATGTGGAAGTGGTTTTGAAAATGTGAATGGAGAGAAGCGGCAGCGGCAGAGAACCAACAGCAGCAGAACCAGGAGACCAGCACAAGACGGCGCTGGAGCCGACCCATGGAGTGAAGAGAGCTGAGTGCCTGTGCGCAGGAGGCTTCCTGGCGGAGTAGGGTGCCTCCGGACACTTACCGGTGAAGCTACAGAGCTTTGGACTACTTGCCCCAGCAGGGCAGATGCAGCTGTGAGGCCCGAGGTCTGAGAAGCTAAGAAACCAGGAAACAAGCTGAAGAGACAAGGGACACAAGAAGCCAAGCTGCCTCAGTCTCAAAAGGTATGGCCATAACCTCAGGGGTTTCAAAGGGTGGAGCCGTGGCCTCTGGTAATTCTAAGGGTGGAGTCGCCACTCAGACTGGGAGAAAGTTGCGCCTAAAGCCAAGGGAACAGAGTGGCTGTCCCACTGGGCCTGGAAGGCAAAGCTGAAGCCCAGGGACAAGGGGCCTCCACTCAGAATCCAGAGGCTGTGGTCAATACCTAGAGTCTGGAGGGCAGGGCTATTGTATAAATGGTATCAGAGAACAGAAGATTATTTTCAAAGCCTTGAGGGCTAATGTAATGTGTTCTGCTGACTTGCTTGGTGCCTGTTACCCCTTCTTTACCATCAGTTTCTCCCATTTGTAATGGAAATGTCTAGCTTGTGCCTGTTCTGCCATTGTACCTTTGGAAGCAGGTAACTTGTATTCTAGATTTCACAGATGAAGAGGAATTTTTGGATTTTGGACTTGGAGTTAAGACTTTTGCTATGATATGATGGGGTGAATATGTTTTGCATGTTGCAAGGATGTGATTTTTTGGAGCCAAAGGGTAGAATGTCATGGATTGAATTATGTCTCCCAAAAAATGTGTGTATCACAGTTTGTGGAGACAATGTTCTACATTCTACCTTGGTGAGTAGCGTCTGGGGTCTTAGAAGCCTGTGAGCAGCCATCTAGGATACTCCATTGGTCTCATCCCTTCGGGAGCAAGGGAGAATGAAGAGAACAGGATACAGGGAAAAGATTGGTCCCAAGGACTAATGGACCACAGCTACCAGGGCCTCCACCAGACTGAGTCCAGTACAGCACTCACTGCTCTGACAGGGATCACAACAGAGGGTTCTGGACAGAGCTGGAGAGGATGTAGAGCAAAATTCTAACTCATAAAAAAAAAGACCAGATTTACTGGCCTAAAGGAGACTGGAGAAACCCCAAGAGTATGGCCCTCAGACACCGTTTTCGCTCAGTGGTAAAGTCATTTCCGAGGTTCACCATTCAGCCGGGGAGTGGACAGCCCATAAAACCAAATGGGACTGATGGGGCACAGCAGTCCAGGGACAAGGGCCAGAAGGCAGAGGGGGACAGGAAAGCTGGTGATAGGGTACCCAAGGTTGAGTAAGGATAGTGTTGATGTGTTGTGAGGTTGTTAACCATTGTCATAGGGCAACATGTTCACTAACTGTTAAATGAGAGACTATTTTGTTCTGTAAGCCCTCATCTAGAGTGAGAATAGCAGCACAATTGGAAGAGTGCAGTCAATGTCACTGAACTGTGCATGTAGAAATTTTTGAAATGGTGTATCTTTGGCTATGTATATTTTCACCAAAAGAAAAAAAAAAGGTCGAGAAGGGAGAGGGTTGACATGTTGTGGGGTTGTTAACCAATGTCATAAAACAATATGTGTACTACTGTTTCATGAGAAACTATTTGTTCTGTAAGCCTTCACCTGAAGTACAATAAATAAATAAATGTGTGTATCACCTTAGCTGGGCCATGATTCCTGGTATTGTGTGATTTTCCTATATGTTATAAATCCTGCCTCTATAATGTTAATGAGGAAGGTTGGGCGGCAGTTGTGTTAGTGAGGCAGGACTCAATCTACAAGACTGGATTGTGTCCTGAGGCAATCTCTTGAGATATAAAAGACAGAAGTGAGCAGAGAGACAGGGGGGACCTCATACCACCAAGAAAGCAGTGATAGGAGCAGAGTGTGTCCTTTGGACCCGGGATTCCCACGCAGAGAAGCTCCTAGTCTGGGGGAACGTTGATGAGAAGGCCGACAGAGAGAGAAAGCCTTTCCCTGGAGCTGACGCCCTGAATTTGGACTTTCAGCCTACTTTACCGTGAAGAAATAAATTTCTCTTCGTTAGAGCCATCCACTTGTGCTATTTCTGTTGTAGCAGCACTAGATGACTAAGACAGATGTGGAGAAATTGTAACCCTCTTCCAATGCTGGTGGGAATGTAAAATGGTGTGGCATCTGTCAAAAATGGTTTGGGGGCTCCTCAAAAAGTTAAACACAGAATTGCCATAAAAGAAACCCAAAACCATCATGGGACATTCCAGTTAATTGGCCTAATAACATGTTTAGTACTTCTGTTCTACCTTCTAGTTCATTGCACAGTACCTGAGGTCTTAAAAGCTTGCTAGCAACCATCCAAGTCACTACAGCTACTCTCTATTCACCTGGAGGAACAGAGGAAGAAGAAGAGTCAGGAACAGGAGGAGGATATGGAAAGTGTGGCTAATCGCTTTCATGAACAACTACCTCCTTTGCGGTGAGACCAGAAGAACTGGATGGTGCCTGGCTACCATCACTGAACATTTTGATCAAATATTCTATAGAAGAATCCTGATCAAAAGGGGGAAAATGGAGAACAGATTTTAAAATTCTCATAGACTCTAGACTTTCTGGAGCCATGGAGGGTGGATGAACCCCTGAAACTATTGCCCTGAGATCATCTTTAAACTTTAAACCAAAAATAACCCCTGAAGTCATCTAAAAATCGAGCAATAGTTTAGCTTAACTAGTTTAAAAAAAGTCTGCCTTGAGCATTGTAGTCTTTTAAGAATTATCTATATGGGATCAAACTGACAACAGCAACTCAAAAGATTAGATAGGAATCTTAGAGGAAGTGAGTTTAGCTTAATGATGGAGGAACAACTCAAAAAAACCAAACCTACTGCCACTGAGGCGATTTCGACTCGTAGCAAACCCATAGAGTTTCCGGGGCTGTAAATCTCTACAGAAGCAGACTGCCACATCTTTCTCAACTCAGAAAAGGAGGGTGAGAGCGGTAGCAAAACTCAAAGAATGTAATCATTGTCACTAAATTGTATGTGTAGGAACTATTGAATCAGTGTATGTTTTGCTGTGAATATTCTCAACAAAAACAACAAAATAAATAAAAGTTAGGAAAAAAGAAACCCTGAAACCAAGTCTGTTGCCGATGAGTCAGTTCTTTTAGGAGGTTCCTTGCCTCCTTTCTCTCTGTTTCTTCTCTCTTCTGCTTCTGTCTGCTTCCTATCTTCCTGCTTCTTTCTGTCTGAAAAATCTCGTGGT
>NW_004444056.1:1680335-1698878 GCF_000243295.1 Trichechus manatus latirostris | reverse complement strand
GAGGTTCCTTGCCTCCTTTCTCTCTGTTTCTTCTCTCTTCTGCTTCTGTCTGCTTCCTATCTTCCTGCTTCTTTCTGTCTGAAAAATCTCGTGGTGTTGACTGCATATATACACAACTCCTTATCAATTTCAAGCCGTGGCCCCTCCCAGCGGGGGACAACAAACTGACCAATTCCCTCCCTTCATTTGCATAGTAGCCTTTAGTCATAGTGTTTCCAAGGAGAGGCTGGTGGATTCAAACTGCTAACCTTTTGGTTAGCAGCCGAGCTCTTAACCACTGTGCCACCATGGCTCCAGAATTATCACCTGATCTAGCAATTCCACTCCTAGGTTCATACCCAAAAGAACTAAAAACAGGGATTCAAATAAATACTTGTACACCAATGTTCACAGCATAATTCACAATAACCAAAAGGTAGAAACATCTTAAGTGTCCATCAACAGATGAATGGATAAACGAACTGTGGCATATACTCACAATGGAATATTTTTCAACTATAAAGAAAAAAATAACATTCTAATACATGTTATGACATGCATAACCTTGAAAACATTATGCTAAGTGAAATAAGTCAGAGAAAATGGACAAATATTGTAGGAGTCCACTGATATGAAGTCTCTAGATAGATAAATTCATACAGACAGAAAGTAAATTACTAGTTTCCAGGGCTGGGAGTAGGGTGGAATGGGAAGTTGCTGCATAATGGGTGCAGAGTTTCTGTTTGGGATGATGAAAAAGTTTTGGAATAGATAGTGGTGATGGTTGCAGAACATTGTGAATGTAACTAATGCCACTGAATTGTACACTCAAAAACGGTTAAAATGGCAAACTTATGTTATATATCTTCTACCACAATAAAAAAAATTGTAAAAACAAAGATATAAAGATCATCCTTAGCTTACAGGTGACCCAAAACACATAGGTCAGATGTGTTTCGGATCATAGCCACTGCTCTGAATTTAACTGACTGCTAAAAAAAGAAAAATAAACAATTAATTAATAATTAAACAATTAATAAGGAAGGCTTCTTCTGGTATTTAAAGTTCCTTTATAGGGTGGGTCACTATGAATTGGAATCAACTCGACGGCAACAGGTTTGGTTTTGTTGGTTTTATATCATTAATCCAACCTTCAGTCTTACAAAAATGGAATGCTGATCCTACATCAACAGAATGCTTCTCCTGAATTATTACAGCCTGCAGCAAAATCTAACCCTTCAGGAATGAGAACTAATATTGGGGCCATTCTTACTATAATAATTTGTTCTCTTCAGAGACACTCCAGCCTTGTTTGCAAAAATTGTTTAACTTCACTCACGTCATAGACAAATGGCCTTCAATTTCTTCTTAGGTAAGCCATAGAGTAAATTTCTTCTATATTTGTTTTGTAGGAAACACTGCTTGCTGTAAATACAGGACAAGTTGAATGATCTGTGACTAAGCTACAGAACCACCGCCCATCTTCCAGTTTGTAGTACAGCGGTGGCTTGCATCTTACTGTGACGCTGGAAGCTATAGTACTGATATTTCAAATACCAGCAGGCTCACCCTGGTAGACAGGTTTCAACAGAGCTTCCAGACAAAGTAGGAAGAAAGGCCTAGAAATTTACTTCCAAAAATTAGGTGATGAAAACCTATGCATCACAACAAAGCATTGTCTGGCTTGCTTGCTTGGGACATGTCATTAGGAGGGATCAATTGCTAGAGGAAGACAGCATGTTCGGTGAAGTACAGGGCCAGCGAAGGTGAGGGAGACGCTTGGTGAAATGGATTGGCACAGTACCGCAGTGATGGACTCCAAAATGCTGGCAATTATAAGAATGACACAGGAACGGGCAGCACTGCATTCTGTTGTACACAGGGTTGCCATGAGTCAGAGTCGACTTGACAGCAACTATCTATCTGTTTAAGCTAAAGCAAAAGCCACTTGACTCCCTAAAATGGACTGAGCTGGATTCTAGAATGTACTTTCAATGTCTGGGTTTTAATGAATAAATAATCATATCTTTCTGGTAACTACCTGCATTGCAGTTGGCCACTGTATCCTGTCCATAGTCTGAAATGCTATTGTATGCCACTTTCACATCAGATGATTCAACAACTCATCCTACAAACAAAAGAAGAAGGAATACTACATTTTCAGGACATCCTCCTGATCTTAATAAGCAAAAGTGCCTTAGGGATGAAAATATAAATATCATGGGTTAATATCTCATGGCCTAATTACTTCTGCCCTTGGCCAAAAGGGTATGCTGAGAAGAGAAAAGCAGCCCTTGACATCTTGATCTGGCCTGATGCTAACAGTTCAGCCACAGTGTTGTCAGGAGCTAGCCTCGCTTTCACGGATAGGCCATGGTGTTATCCTGGAACATAAACAATCTCACAGAACACCACGGACAAGGTCACTCTAACCATGATTAAGTGAGAAAAAACCCAGGACCACTTCATAATCTTTTCTAAGCTCAGACAGAAAACAAGGCCACAGTGCAAAATACAGAAATAACAATACTAATATCCTCCTCTGCAAGGTAATGAGTGACTACTGCTTCTTTACCAATCACAGCTTCAGTCACGCTTCATTCCCGTCAACTTCTAGATAAGGTATTGGGGCACCAGCCACCCATACATCCCTAGACAACAGAGACTATGCACACATGTAGAGGACACCTGAGTGTACCCGGCAGAAAGTTAAAGCAAAGGCTGACCTGAAAGTGGCCTAAGGTCTGAATGTACTACCCAGGCCCAACAGATCCACCAGCAGAGAGTAGAAGCCAAAGTGTTTCAGCACAACCTCTGTCCAATTTTGGCTTTATGCTAAGTTATGCAGACACAGGCAACTCAACAGACCAAAAAAAAAAAAAAGAAAAAAAACTGAGCAGAGACATCAATAGACACACACTGTGAGGGAAAAAGACCTCACACATTTAATCCAGGCAACTTACTATACAAACAAGCAAACAAAGCCAAGAGCAACTCTCAAAATGGAAAATAAGAATCGGCATGCTCTGCCACTGGGCCGCTTCGAGGCCTGCCGCTGTCTTCAGTGGTACAGCCCTTGATCCATGTTACAGCTCTTTTAAGAGGTTCCTTGCCTCCTTTCTCTCTGTTTCTTCTCTCTTCTGCTTCTGTCTGCTTCCTATCTTCCTGCTTCTTTCTGTCTGAAAAATCTCTGTGGTGTTGTCTGCATATATACACAAC
Organism: Trichechus manatus latirostris; assembly: GCF_000243295.1. Lineage (NCBI taxonomy): Eukaryota > Metazoa > Chordata > Mammalia > Sirenia > Trichechidae > Trichechus > Trichechus manatus. The sequence goes on along the minus strand of NW_004444056.1, from coordinate 1,695,680 downwards.
TCCTTATCAATTTCAAGCCATGGCCCCTTCCAGCAGGGGGCAACAAACTGACCAATTCCCTCTCTTCATTTGCATAGTAGCCTGTAGTCATCATATTTGCATAGTCCATAGTCACTTCATTTGCATAGTACATTGACCAATCCCTGCAAGGTGCATACCAATCACAGGGCAGGCTGCAGCTGGGGACCAAACAAACAGTATCAAACCAAATTGTTTACAGCTTACCCAGGAAATATAACAAACCCTGTGGGTAGAAAACTAGGCCAAAGGTAACTTACTCTTCAGGGCTTAGGGGAAAAACCTCTCAAGTTGTTTTTCCAAAGAACCAAGGCAAAATGTCACATAAAGGAACTCATTTCACCAGAGACATACATATAAAGTGTGACTATATTTAGAAAAAAATACTTCAAAGTAGATTACAAATATATTCGAAAAAAATAGAAAACCCTGATGAAATAATTTAAAGAAAGGTATGAAGAAAATGACTTAGTGAATAAAGAATCTCAATAAAGAAATAGAAATTATTAAAAACAACCAAATTAAAATCTGGAGTTGAAAAGTACAACATCTGTGTAAGAATGGCATGGTGCCAACTGTAAAATGGTGGAGGCAAGGGCATCTGACCTCCTCGTTTAACTTCACAAGGGGGCAAAGAGACTCATAATCAGCATCAGCCCAAAACAGTTTCCTATGAAGTGAAGGTCAGACATACCTCCTCTCTCTAACCTTTTCACCAATTCTGACACCAACACCAGCCATCCCACCCACGGCACTCTCTACTCTGCTGGGTTCAATAATTCGTTGCAATGGCCACACATAACTCACAGACAATACTCATAGTTATGGGGTTTATTAGGGAAGTAACAGAATACAGTTCTTGGATCAGGACAGCTTCTTCTCAGCCATGCTCGCAGGCAGGCCTCTCTTAGTCCTTGGCCCCTCTGCCACTGCCTGCTCGGGAAAGTGTTACAAAGGTCTTTAGCTCCAGCAATAAGTACCTGGAGGCACCCCACCCCACCAGTAAGCCTCAGCCCAAAGGCGCTCAGCTCTCTCACTCCGTAGGCCGGGAAGCCTACTGCGCCGTCTTCTGCTGGTCTCCTGGTTCTGCTGCCACCATGTCTGTCACTGCTTCTCGCCATCTCCAGTGTTACAGCTCTCTTGCTCTGTCTCTTGGGTCCAGGAGGTTGCCAGCACAGGGATACCGGGTCCAAAGGACATGCTCCACTCCTGTCCCTTCTGCTTGGTGGTAGTTAGGTCCCCTTCTGCCCTGGGATTGGCTCTCTTTTAAGCCTAGCTGGATGGCAAAACTGACTAATCCCCTCATTAGGGTTCCATACATCTGATTTGCATGGTCCTACCACTGCAGGTTTCCGTGCACATTATCAGCATCCTTAGCACGCTGTTCAATCCCCTTGGTGGGCCACAAGTACCATATTTGCATGTCCCATCCAATCATTATATGGGAGTCACAAAGACTATGGCTAGAAGGGTCATATTAATAATTCAGTGTATTATAACCTGAAATAAAAATTTCAATACAGAGGTTCAACAGCAGATGTGAGAAGGTAGAGGAAAAAATCAGTGAACTTAAAGACAGATCAATAGAAATTATCTAATCTGAAAAACAGAAAAAAAAAATTAAATATGAAAAGCATCTCAGAGACCTGTGGGAAAATATCAAGCATACCAAAATATGTGTGATAAAAGTCCTAGGAAAAAAAGGGAAGAGAGAAAGAGACAGAAAAAATGTTTGAAGAAATAATAACCAAAACCATCCTGAATTTGATGAAAAACATTAATCTACAGATTCATGATCAACAAACCTCAAGTAGGATAAACCCAAAGACACTCACATCTAGACAATTCATAGCTGAGACTGCTGAACTCTTGAAAGCAGCAAGAGTAAAATTATTCATCACATATAAGGAAACAACACAATTAATAACTAACTTCTCATCAGAAACAATGGAGGCCAGAGGCTGTGAAATTGCATATTCAAAGCATTAAAATAAAAAAAAATGAAAAAGGTCAACCAACAATTTTATATTCAGGAAAACTATTCTGTAAAACAAAGATAAAGGTAGGAGGTAGAACAGAAGCACTAAACACATTATTAGGCCAATTAACCGGGATGTCCCATGAAACCATGACTCTAAACCTCCAAACTGAGGAATCTAATCCTATGAGAATTTTGGTTGTATATAAGCAGCCTTAGTAGCTATTCTTTTTTGTTGTTGTTGCTGTTGTAAATATATACATCACATAACTTTTACCAATTCAGCTTTTTACAGGTGTACAACTTATTGACAGCACTTACAATAATCAGCTGTTTTACCCTTACCCTCAATTGATGCGATTGGAACTGTGCTCTAAAGGTGCTATACTGGTTGACAGTGGCACGAAGAGGAAGAGCCCGGCCCAGATAGATGAGGTGGCAGCCAGGAGAAGGCAGGGAACATTTCTGCTCCGAGAGCTGCACCGGTAGGGGATATCTACTCCAAGGGCAGGGCTGTCCTGGGCAAGAGCTGTCTTGACTGCAGAAGGGAGGGACGTGCCCTCTGCTTCGGGGCCTTTCCAGACTTTACCCATGTACCTTTTACTGATGCTGCCTGTTATTTCTAGTTGTATCTTGCCTGGTTATATCTTGTTACTATCCTAATAAACCACATAACCCAACTGTGAGTATAGTCTATGAGCTATGTGAAACGTTACAGTGAATTATCAAGCCCAGTAGAGAAAGAGTGCCATGGGAAGAACAGCTGGAGTCAGAAATAATGCAAAAAATGGAAAGCAGAGATATACTTGACCTCTGCCTCACAGGAATCAGCTTTATGCTGATTCTGATTTGCAAAATTATCCTTTCAGTCCCCTTAGATAAGCTGCCCAATTCCTTCTAAGGGTCACTCATTAGGGTTATTTCAGTGGAAAAGTCAGGAACCACTTCCAAAAGCAATTCCTGCTTAAGAGAATGCTACCCTTGTCCAAAGTTTCTGACATCCAGTTGCATAGCTGAATTAGTTTCCCCTTACCTGTTAGTGGAAACCCTGCTGGCATAGTGGTTAAGTGCTACAGCTGCTAACCAAAAGGTCAGCAGTTCAAATCCACCAGATGCTCCTTGGAAACTCTATGGGGCAGTTCTACTCTGTCCTATAAGGTCACTATGAGTCGGAATTGACTCGACGGCAAAGGGTTTGGTTTTTTGTTTTTGTTTTTTACCTGTTAGTGCATCACAGAGCCTTGGTAATAAAACTTAGTCACTAGAACCAGAAATCCTCCTTCTGGAAAAAGGTCCAGCTGCTGAAATATTGATCTTGGCCACAGGCCAAGATATTCAGGCATAGACAGCACTGTAGATGTGCAGCTGGCAGCTTTTATCTTACTGATGGAATGACTTGTAAGATGGTAATGCCGTCCTTACAATCACTCATGTCTATTATTTGACTATTAACTTACTTGGTAACAGCAACTGTGTATGTTCTTAATATCTGCCTCAAACAGCTCTTAAGAGTATTATGCACATTGTCATGTTCAAAAGACATCTGGCTAAACAGGTTTATCACAACAATACTTAACAATAGTTACCTTACAGAACTTTAATGCAACATTATGACAACCAAATTCCTAAGCAAAATAATGTAAACTTCAATAACATTTCTAGATTAAAATCAATGCTTACTTTTTTCTGTCATCTCAGTGCTTGACAAGTCCTCCGTTTTCTTGGAGTGCTTTCTTATGTTGATGCCCATAAGTGTACTTAGAAGTGAAAGTTCTGATTCTAAATGTCCAAGCTGTCTTCTCAGATCTTTTGAAAACTCCAATCCTTCAGACTCTGATTGGTATATATTTTTAAATGATTTTCTAGAAGGCAAATATCAGAAATAATCACTCAAACGAGGAAACCACTAATAAGTGTTTTATCTAATATATCCAATTTTCTTCATACCATTTTCATCTTATCCCTCTTACTCTCTTCCCATTAAAACTTCAAAAGAATTTTCTCAAAACCAGTGTGGCTACTAAGACAGTAAATTTTAATTTCAACATAATACAAACGTAGCCAAATTATTCTAACGTATTTCTACATAGTAGAAATACCATTGAAATAAATCATAACCAGAGCACTTTACAAAATTAAAATGTCAGTTCTAATCCAGGAATTTCCAACCAAAATTTTCTGATATCCTAAGATATCTCAAACTATTTTAAAAGATGTTTTGAAATTAAAAATCAAACCCAATTAGGTAACTTCAGTTTTTAAAATGAATAAATATCATAAAGCATTTTATAGTAAGAAGGAGTTTTCTCACAAAATCTAAAAATACAGAGGGCAAAAATTCCATAGGAATAAAACACAGCATAATCTCTTTAATAAACACTATAGCCAGATATTCCTCATGGAGAACATGTATTTCTATTTTCCTTTAAGAAAGAGTAAAATTGAGGGGCAGAGCCAAGATGGCAGACTAATCAGACGCACTAACCCCTCCCGCTACAACAAAGACCCAAAACACCAAGTAAAACAGATACACACGTCAATCCTGGAACCCTGAACCTCCAATGAAGGGACAAAGTATTAGACCGGAAGTCACTGAAGAGAAGAAACTGACAGAAAATAGGGAAGGAATCGAGATACGGAATGGAGGTTCCTGGCCAAATAGTATGACTCAGCGTGGCCATCTTGGAATAAAACCAACAACCCCACACCCAGAAAGGCCACTCCACAGAATCCCCAATAAGAGATACAGGTCAGCACGGACACACCCAGGGTTAAGTCCCCACGTTTGCTGGCTACAACTCAAGAAGGAGCCCAGACTTTCTCACCACTAACCACAGGAGCACGCTCCTACAACTCCCACCCCTCTGGTCAACAGCAGCTATAAATGCCCCATCCCGGCAACCCTGACTGCCAGGAACCACAGTACCAACCCACCCTATTGCCCTCCTCCACCTAGACCCCTCTGCCCCTGCCTTTGCACTCCCCTCCTAACTCCTCTTCTCCACCAGCTGCAGCCCTGAGGGGACCTAGCCCAAACCCCAGGCCCCTCCCTGCCAGCTCCAGACCCCTCCACCACCCACCACGGCCCCAAGAGGTCCAGGCCCACACCGTAGGCTCCTCCCTGCCGGATCTGGACACCTCCTGCCACCCAACACCGCCACGAGGGGACCTAGCCCAGACCCCAGCCCCCTCCCTGTCGGCTCTGGACCACCCTCCCCACCACTTCAAGCAGCCCAAAGGGAAACACTCTGGACTCTGGATTCTTCCCTGCCAACTCAGGATACCCCCAGCTGATCACAGTAGCCCCACTAGACCCCCAGCCTGGTTTACACTGCAGACAAACGGCCCATATCTGCCCATTCCACCCCTGCTGGACCTGCCCTGCTCTACCATAGCTGAGCAACCAGCCCTGCACACCCAGACAACGTGGTGAGAACTATCATGCCCACAGACAAGCAAGCAACAAAGCACACCCAGTCCACCTGCCCAGACATAACCAAACAAAACAAAACGCGGGACAAAACAAACAAACCTACAATCAATAAATAAAGAAAATAATACCTGAAACTCTCAGAGACAGCAGACAATATGAAAACATATTTAAAAAAAGGAAAAGATGGCTCTAGTAAGTGACCAGAATAATGCACCAGTTGATCTTCCAGCAGAAGAGAAGGCAATGGAACTACCTGATAGGGAATTCAAAAGTCTAATATTCAGGGCTCTCCAAGAGATTAGGAAAGAGATCAAGGAAAACGCAGACGAAACCATAGAAAATACTGACAAAATCAAGGAAAACATGGCTAACGCGATAGAAGAATTCAAGAAAGTAATATAAGAACAAAATGTCAAAATAAATAATTAGAAATCATAAAAATAATCACTAGAAATCCAAAAGATAATAAAATTTCAGAAATGGACAACACAATAGAACACAGAGAACTTCTCTGATCACAAAGCCATAAAGGTAGAAAATAATAACAGGAAGAGAAAAAAAACAGAAACTGAATAACACCTTGCTTAAAAACCACTGAGTAATAGAAAAAATAAAAGATGGAATAAGAAATTTCTAGACTCAAATGAGAACGAAAATACATCATACCAAAATCTTTGGGACACAGCAAAGGCAGTGCTCAGAGGTCAATTTATAGAAATAAGCACACAAATCCAAAAAGGAACAAAATCAAAACATTAGCCCTACAACTTGAACAAATAGAAAGGGAACCGTAAAAGAAGGCCAAAACCACCAGAAGAAAGGAAACAATAAAGATCAGAGCAGAAATAAATTAAATAGAACAGAAAAACAATAGAAAGAATCAACAAAGCCAAAAGTTGGTTCCTTGAAAGAACCACTGGCCAAACTGACAAAAGAAAAACAGGAGAGGAAGTAAATAAGAAATCAAGTAAGAGACGTTACAACAGACTCAACTGAAATAAAAATGATCATAATAGAGTACTATGAAAAACAACAAATATGAAAACCTAGAGGAAACAGACAAATTTCTACAAACACACTACCTACCTAAATTAACACAAACTGAGATAGAATATCTGAAAAGACCCATAACAAGAGAAAAAATTAAAAGGCAATTAAAAAAAACTCTCAATAAAAAAAGTCCTGGGCCAGATGGCTTCACTGGAGAATTCTACCAAACATTAAGAGAAGAGATTACACCAGTACTACTCAAACTATTTCAGAACATAGAAAAGGAAGGGATACTTCCGAATTCATTCTATGAAGCCAGTATAATCCTGATACCAAAATCAGGCAGAGACATCACAAAAAAAAGAAAATTACAGACCAATATCTTTCATGAATATAGATGTAAAAATTCTCAACAAAATTCTAGCAAATAGAATTCAGCACCATATAAAATAAATAAATACACCACGACCAAGTGACATTCATACCACGTATGGAAGGATGGGTCAACATTGGAAAATCAATCAACGTAATCCACCACATAAATAAAACAAAACAAAAGAAGAACATGAGCATCTCAATCGAAGCAAAAGAGGCATTCAGTAAAGTCCAACACCCATTTCTGATAAAAATTCTCAATAAGATAGGACTAGAAGGGAAATTCCTCAACATAATAAAGGGCATCTATACAAAACCAACAATCAACATCATTCTCAATGGAGAAAGGCTGAAAACACTTCCCCTGAGAATGAGAACGAGAACAAGACAAGGATGTCCTTTATCACCACTCCTATTCAATACTGGGTGGAATTCCTAGAAGAGCAATAAGGCAAGAAAAAGAAACAAAGGGCATTGAAATCGGTAAGGAAGAAGTAAAACTATCCCTATTGGTGGATGATATGATACTATACATAGAGAACCCTAAACACTCCACAAGAAAACTACTGGAACTAATAGAAAGATTCAGCAGAGTAGCAGGATACAAGATAAACATACAAAAATTAGTTGGATCCCTATACACTAATAAAGAGAACTACGAAAAGGAAATCAGCAAAGCAATACCATTTATAATAGCCCCTAAAAAAATAAAAGACTTAGGAATAAATCTAACTAACGTTGTAAAAGACCTATACAAAGAAAACTACAAAACACTACTGCAAAAAACCAAGAGACCTATGTAAATGGAAAATCATACCATGCTCATGGATAGGTACACTCGACACTGTGAAAATGTTAATTCTACCCAAAACAATCTACAAATACAATGCAATCCCCATCCAAATACCAACTGCATACTTTAACAAGATGGAAAAACTAATCATTAACTCTATATGGAAAGGAAACAGGCCCCAGAGAAGTAAAGCAGTATTGAAGAAAAACAAAGTAGGATGCTTCGCACTACCTGACCGCAGAACCTACTCTGCAGCTATGGTAGTCAAAACAGCTTGGTACTGGTGCAATGACAGACACATTGACCAGTGGAACAGAATGGAGAACCCATATGTAAATCCATCTACCTATGGACAGCTGATCTTTGACAAAGGACCAAAGGCTATTGAATGAGGAAGAGACAGTCTCTTTAACAAATGGTGCTGGCAAAACTGGATGTCCATCTGTAAAAAAAAAAAAAAAAGAAACAGGACCCATACCTCACACTATACACAAAAACTAATTCAAAATAGATCAAAGACCTAAATATAAAACCCAAAACTAAAAAGGTCATGGAAGAAAAAATAGGGTCAACACTAGGCGCCCGAATATACAACAGAAACAGGATACAAACCATAATTAACAATACAGAAACGCCAGAAGATAAGCTGGATAAATGGGATCTTCTAAAAATTAAACACTTATAGTTAAGCGTTTGGCTGGTAACCGAAAGGTCGGCAGTTCAAATCCACCAGTCATTGCTTGGAAACCCTATGGGGCAGTTATACTCTGTCCCATTGGGTCGCTATGAGTCAGAATCGACTCAACGGCAATGGTTTTTTGTTTGTTTTTTAATCTTCATCGAAAGACCTCACCAAAAGAGTAAAAAGGGAACTTACAAACTGGGGAAAAAAATTTGGCTATGACATAACCAACAAAGGTCTAATCTCTAAATTATATAGGAAAATCCAACACCCCTATAATAAAAAGACAAATAATCCAATTTAAAAATGCGCAAAGGATATGAACAGACACTTCATCAAAGAAGACATTCAGGTGGCTAACAGACACATGAGAAGATGCTCACAATCACTAGCCATTAGACAAATGCAAATCAAAACTACAAGGAGATATCATCTCACCCCAACATTACTGACACAAACCAAAAAAACAGAAAATAACAAATGTTGGAGAGGCTGCAGAGAGACTGGAACTCTTCTGCACTGCTGGTGGGAATGCAAAATAGTACATCAATTTCGGAAAATGATATGAAGATTCCTTAAAAAGCTAAAAATAGAAATACTGTACAATCCACCAAACCCACTCGTAGGAATATATCCTAGACAAATAAGAGTAGTCACACGAATATGCACAGTTATGTTCATTGCAGCACTATTCACAATAGCAAAAAGACAGGAAACAACCTAAGTGTCCATCAACAGATGAATGGATAAACAAACTATGGTACACACACACAATGGAATAATATGAATAATGACGAATCTACAAATATCTCACAACATGCATCAATCTGGAGTGCATTATTATGTTGAGTGAAATCAGTCAATCATAAAAGGACAAATACTGTATGAGACTACTATTATAAAAACTCTTGAAAAGCTTTACACACAGAAAGAAACAACCTTTGATGGTTACAAGGGAGGGGAGGGATAGGGAAGGAAAAGCACTAACTAGATAGTGGATAAGTGGTAACTTTGGTGAAGGGTAAGACTGTACACAATACTGGAGAAGCCAGCACAACTTGACTAGGGTAAAGTCACAGAAGCTTCACAGACACATCCAAATGCCCTGACAGACCAAGTTACTGGGCTGAAGGCAGGAACCATGGTCTCGGGGGACATCTAGTTCAACTGGCATAACATGGTCTATAAAGAAAATGTTCTACCTCTGACTGTGGTGAGTTAAAGTCTGGGGTCTTAAAAACCTGCGAGCAGCCACCTAAGGTCCATCTACTGGTCCCATCTCAGCTGGAGCAAAGAAGAACAAAGAAAACCAAAGACACAAAGGACAGATTAGTCCAAAGGACTAATGGACCACAACTACCACAACCTCCACCAGACTGAACCCAGAACAACTAGATAGATGGTAGATGGTGCCCAGTTACCACCACTGACTGCTCTGGCAGGGATCACGATTGAGGGTCCCAATCAGAGCAAGAGAAAAATGTAGAACAAAATTCAAATTCATGAAAAAGAAAAAAAAACAAAAACAAAAAAAGACCAGCCTTGCTGGTCTGACAGAGACTGGAGAAATCCCGAGAATATGGCCCCCAGACACACTTTTAACTCATTACTGAAGTCACTCCTGAGGTTCACCCTTCAGCTAAAGATTAGACAGGTTATAGGGTCAACAATAACACACATGAGAAATGTGCTTCATAGTTCAATCATGTATATGAGACTAACGGGCATACCAGCCCATGAGCAAAGACAGGAGAGCAGGAAGGGATAGGAAAGAGGAGAGAGTGCTGACACATAGCGAGGCTGGCAACAAATGTCACAAAACAATTTGTGTACTGACTGTTTAATAAGAAATAGATTTGCTTCGTATACTTTCACGTAAAGCACGATTAAAATTAAGAAAAGGAGTAAAATTTTAGCTACTAATCACATTGGATGGTATTTTACTCTGTCACCCTTTGTTTCCCCCTCAAACTCTGCTATATTCTACAAGGTTGACTTCTGCTACCTTAAAACATTCTTTCATTGGATTCTGCAGCATATCCTGATTCTCCTTTTACAGCTTGGGTCCTCTACTGTCTCTGCTTTTTGCCTCCAATCTTAGACAAAAACCCTACAGTCTGGCCTCTACTGTTCTAACCATTTTCTCACTCCAGAGGCATGCACAAGGCCATAGCTCCTCCATGCCATTAACTCTTAAAATACACCTCTAACCACTTATTTCTTCTACTGCAAGGTTATTGTTGTAGTTGTTAGCTGCCAAGTTGGCCCCCAAACCATAGAGACCCCATGCACAATGGAATGAAATGCTGCCCAGTTCCACACAATTCCCATAATCGGTTGCAGATAAAACAGTTGTATGCTGCCCAGTTCCACACAATTCCCATAATCGGTTGCAGATAAAACAGTTGTATGCTGCCCAGTTCCACACAATTCCCATAATCGGTTGCAGATAAAACAGTTGTGATCCACAGGGTTTTCACTGGCTCATTTTTTGAAATACACCACAAGCCTTTCCTCCTATTCTTAGTCTGGAAGCTCTGCTGAAACCTGTTCAGCATCATAGCAACATGCAAAACCATCACTGACAGACACGTGCATTGGCTGGGAATCAAACCAGGGTCTCCCACATGGAAGGCAAGAAGTCTACCAGTGAACCACCACCAATGTCTAAAACCCACTGCCATCAAGTCAATTCCAACTCATAGCAACCCTATAGGACACAGTAGAACTGCCCCATAGTTTCCAAGGCTATAATCTTTACAAAAGCAGACTGCCACATCTTTCTCCTGTGGAGCAGCTGGTAGGATTGAACTGCCAATCTTTCAGTTAGCAGTTGAGAGCTTAACCACCGCACCACCAGGGCTCCTTACCAATGTCTAGATCCCACCAAATGTTTTCCCCAAAAATCAGCTTTTCCTCCAAATTTCTCCATTTTTTGTTAATGATAAAATCCTTCCTTTGATCTCTCAGTCTCCATATATGGGGGTTATCCTTGCCATAAAAAATAATTAAATATAGAAAGCTAATGAGAAAAAAAATAGGCAATATTTATATTTAATGATGCATTCTTGCCAAAGGAACACCAAATGATGCAACAGCAAGCTATAGGAATGAAGATTTCAAGGTACTTCAATACAGCAAAGTGATAAGAGAACTAAGTCATCACATGAAAGGCTATCCCTGGCAGTGATAGGAGCCCTGGTGGCACAACAGTTAAGCACTCAGCTGCTAATCAAAAGGTTGGTGGTTCCAATCCACCCAGTGGTTCTTCAGGAGATAGAGCTGGTGAACTGCTTCCATAAAGATTACAGACAAGGTGGTCAACATGGCGGAGTAGTTAGACGCTTCCTACATCCCTCTTCCAACAAAGACCTGGAAAAACAAGTGATTTGATTCTATGTGAATATCTGGGAGCCCTGAACAAGGCAAGATTGAGAAATCCGTTTGAGTGATACGGGAGAGGGAGACCGTTTGGAAGAAGTGAGGAGGGCCAGAGACGCGGCAGCAAAACTGCAGCACCGCAGCCACGCCAGTCCGCGGTGAAGCAGGAAAACAGCTGTGCTATGCTCGCGCTCGGGAAGCAGTTTCCACATCGAGAGAGACCCGCCAGCAGAGATTCTGCTTGGACACTCTGAACCAGTGAAGAGCAGCTCCCAAGAGGCTAAGATAAGTACAGGCATGCACCCTTTTGCGGGGATTTAAAAAAAAAAAGGCCATTTGACAAAAACCTCTCTCCCTTTTACCTCCTCCCTCTGCGCTCTGCACTGGGAGTCTGCTGGGCTGGAAGTAAATCCCAAAAGGTGCCATGACCTACTCTCCTGGCCTTGGAGAAGGAACAAATAAGCTGCTGGCTTCCCTAGACCAGGAACACAGGGTCGGCACAGCTCCTTTGCTGGGCACATGTATCAGGGATCCGCAGACTCTAAGTGCCTTACACCCCTGTATAGACTTGTGGGGACCCACCTCAACAGCGTTACTCCTCACTGCCACAGTACAACAGGGCAAACATCTGAAGTTTAACTTCAACTGCTTCAGCTGTGAACTGGCAGATTTGTGACCCTTGAAACAGCCCTGCCACTTAAGTAGGCACTTTTCTTGATCTGCAGCAGGGGCTTGAGGACTGGTGGTAGCACTAAAGCGCCTAGTCACCTGCTACAGGAGTCCAAGAAAAAGGGGTGCCTTCGAGTCTTTACAGCCAACAGAGTGGGGTGCTCATAGTCCGGCTACAAAACTCACCTACCTACTCACCCTAGAGAATAAGGACACGCTTTCCTTTCAGACTTTCAGGGGCAGCCCTTAGCCCCCTACCTGGCTCAGCGTGTGACCCCTACCAAAGCCAGAGTCCAGTGCCTGCACCAATCACCCGTGCCTCTCTAGGACTGGGGGTGACAGCCTGCATCACACACTTGGTGACCGACTGCCTGAACACCCGAGCTGAATCCATACAGGAAATTTAATGGACTCCCGTGTGCACATACTTAGTTATAGAACTAACTACCTGGTGACAGGACGTTAGAGATCCAAAGGTGTCAAAAATCGAACTAGTGCACACGAGCAGCCTATTTGGGCATATCAAAACAAAACAAAATAAGAAGCTAGGTCTCACTAAGCAAATACAAAATAAAATTATAATAAATTATTGATGGCCCAGAGACAACAGTCAATATCAAGTCACATAAAGAGGCGGTCCATGATGGCTTCAGTAAACTCCCAAAATAAAGAATCAATAAATTCTATGCAGGAAGAGAACTTCTTGGAATTACCAGAGGCAGAATATGAACATTACTATACAGAACTCATCTAGAAATAAGAAAGGAAATTCGATAAAATGCAGAAACAGTCAGGGAACATACAGACACAGTAGTAGCGGAACATAAAAAAGTTATTCAAGAACTTAATGTTAAATTTAATAGGCTGCAAGAATCCACAGAGAGACAGCAATCAGAAATCCAGAAGATTAACGATAAAATTTCAAAATTAGACAACTCAATAGAAAGTCATAGGAGCAGAATTGAGGCAGAAGTTAGAATTAGTGACATTGAAGATAAAGCTCTTGACGCCAACTTATTCGAGGAAAAATCAGATAAAAGAATTAACAGAAAATACAAAGGAAATTGTTGAAGATTTGTTCACAGATAACTTCCCTGATATCATGAAAGATGAGAAGATATCTACCCAAGATGCTCATCAAAACCCACATAAGGTAGATCCCAAAAGAAAGTCACCAAGACATATTACAATCAAACTTACCAAAACCAAAGATAAAGAGAGAATTTTAAGAGCAGCTAGGGATAAAAGAAAAGTCATCTAGAAAGGAGAGTCAATAAGAATAAGCTCGGACTACTCAGCAGAAACCATTCAGGCTAGAAGGCAATGGGATGACATATTTAAAGCCTTGAAGGAAAATAACTGTCAGCCAAGAATTATATATCCAGCAAAACTGTCTCTCAAATACGATGGCGAAATTAGGGCATTTCCAGATACACAGTAGTTCAGGGAATTTGCAAAAACCAAACCAAAATTACAAGAAATACTAAAGGGAGTCCTACAGTTAGATAATCCATAACACCAGCTAACAACGCAAGACTAGAACACAGGACAAAGCAACCAGATATTGACTCAGATACGGAAACCGAAAATACATCAAAGCTAAACACTGAAAATAGGGAAACAGATATCAATATGTAAAAAAGAATAATATTAAAATCAAAAAAAGAGGGACTTAAAAAATGGAGACATTGATTTTCTATTTGGAGGGAAAGTTAAGGCAATATAAATAAAAGACTGGTATAAACTTAGAAAAATAGGGGTAAATATTAAGGTAACCACAAAGGAATCTAACAATCCTACAAATCAAAATAAAAAAGTAGAAAAACATAAAGACCCAGCAAAGACAAAATCTACAACAAAGATTAAAAAAAAAAAATACATAAAGAAAAATGACTCAGCGCAAAAAATTGAGAACAAAGAAACTGCGAACAACACACGAAGAGATAGCCAGATGACAGCACTAAACTCATATCTATCAATAATTATACTGAATGTAAACAGATTTAATACACCAATAAAGAGACGGACAGTGGCAGATTGGATAAAAAAGCATGATCCATCTATATGCTGCCTACAAGAGACACCCTTAGACATAAAGACACAAACAGGCTAAAATTCAAAAGATGGAAAAAAATATATCAAGCAAACAACACTCAAAAAAGAGCGGGACTGGCAATATTAATCTCTGACAAAATAGACTTTAAAGTAAAATCCACCACAAAGGATAAAGAAGGGCACTATATAATGATTAAACGGTCAATACACCAGGAGGACATAACTATAATAAATATTTACACACCCAACAATAGGGCTCCAAAATAGGTAAAACAAACTCTAACAGCTCTGAAGAGAGAGATAGTTCCACAATAGTAGTAGAAGACTTCAACACGCCACTGTCGGTGAACGACAGAACATCCAGAAAGAAGCTCAACAAAGACACGGAAGAGCTAAATGCTACAATCAACCAAGTTGATCTCATAGATAAATACTGAACACTGCACCCAACAGCAGCCAAGTAGACTTTCTTTTCCAACGCACATGGAACATTCTCCAGAATAGACCACTTATTAGGCCATAAAGCAAGCCTTAACAAAATCCAAAACGTTGAAATATTACAAAGCAGCTTTTCTGATGGTAAAGCCATAAAAGTGGAAATCAACAACAAAAAAAGCAAGGAAAAAAAATCAAACACATGGAAACTGAACAACACCTTGCTCAAAAACTACTGGGTTACGCAAGAAATTAAGGACAGAGTTAAAAAAATCATAGAATCAAGAGAATGAAAACACATCCTACCAGAACCTTTGGGACACAGCAAAAGCAGTGCTCAGAGGTGACTTTATAGCAGTAAACACGCACATCCAAAAAGAAGAAAGGCTAATAATCAAAGCATTAAACCTAGAACTGAAACAAGTAGAAAGAGAGGAGCAAAAGAAGCCCACAGGTGCCAGAAGGAAGGAAATAATAAGAATTAGAGCAGAATTAAATGAAATAGAGAATAGAAAAACAATTGAAAGAGTTAACAA
>NW_004444056.1:1676023-1677179 GCF_000243295.1 Trichechus manatus latirostris | reverse complement strand
AAGATACTGCAAAACCTAAACAGCAAAAAGACAAATAACCCAATTAAAAAATGGGCAAAGGATATGAACAGGCACTTCACCAACAAAGATATTCAGGCAGCTAACAGACACATGAAGAAATGCTCAAGATCATTAGCCATTAGAGAAATGGAGATCAAAACTACAATGAGATATCATCTCACCCCAACAAGGCTAGCATTAATCCAAAAAACACAAAATAACAAATGCTAGAGAGGTTGTGGAGAAACTGGAACACTTATACACTGTTGATGGGAATGTAAAATGGTACAACCACTTTGGAAATCGATTTGGCGCTTCCTTAAAAAGCTACAAATAGAAGTACCATACGATCCAGCTATCCCGCTCCTTGGAATATATCCTAGAGAAACAAGAGCTGTCACACGAATAGATATATGCACACCCATGTTCATCGCATCATTGTTCACAATAGCAAAAAGATGGAAGCAACCTAACTGCCCATCAATGGATGAATGGATAAACAAACTATGGTATATCCACACAATGGAATATTACGCAATGATAAAAAACAATGATGAAGCTGTGAAACATCGTATAACTTGATGGAAGCTGGAACTTATGCTGAGTGAATTTAGTCAGTCACAGAAGGACAAATACTGTATAAGACCACTATTGTAAGAACTCAAGGAAAGGTTTAAACACAGAAGAAAACATTGTTTGATGGTTACGGGGGTGGGGAGGGAGGGTAAGGGTTATTCACTAACTAGATAGTAGATAAGAATCATCTTAGGTGAAGGGAAGGACAACACACACTACAGGGGAAGCCAGCACACCTGGACTAAACCAAAGCTAAGAAGTTTCCTCAATACAATCAAATACTTTGAGAGACAGAGTAGCAGGGATGTGGGGTCTGGGGACCATGCTTTCAGGGTACATCTATGTCAAGTGGCATAACAAAGCTTGTTAAGAAAATGTCCTGCATCCTACTTTGGTGAGCGGCGTCTGGGGTCTTAAAAGTTTGCAAGTGGCCATCTAAGATGCATCAATTGGTCCCAACCACTTGGAGTAAAGGAGAACAAAGAACACCAAAGACACAAGGAAAGTATTAGCCCAAGAGACAGAATGGGTCACATAAACCAGAGACTTCATCAGCCTGAGACCAGAAGAACTAGATGGT
>NW_004444056.1:1662406-1675583 GCF_000243295.1 Trichechus manatus latirostris | reverse complement strand
CCATTGGGGTCTCATAACAATGTATGTTAAAAAAAAAAAAATTCTGTATAGGAGACTAACTTGAAATGTAAACTTCATCTAATTACAACAATAAAAAAAAGGGGGGGATAAGAAAAAAAAAAGATTACAGCCAAGAAAACCATATGGGGAAGTTCTAATCTGTCACAAAGGGTCACTATGAGTCAAAAATTGACTCAACAGCACCTAGCAACGACATGCAGAACTCTAAAAGAACCTGTATATTCTCATTCCTAGCAGCAATTTACTTGGAACAAAATACCTTCAGTCCATTTCAAGTAATGATGTTAGTTTAAATTGTTTTTGGTTAGTTTGCATTTTATTGGCTTTATAGTTTTATTATTTGTTAATCTGTTTTAGTAGCACAAAAACATTTTTTGTCAAAATTAGAGGCCCACAACATGTGTACTGTTAAATCAGAAACTGTTTTGTTCTGTAGGCCTTCATCTTAAGTGAGAATAGCAGCACAATTGGAAGAGCGTATTCGATGTCACTGAAACTGTGCATGTAGACATTTTTGAAATGGTGTATCTTTGGCTATGTATATTTTCACCAAAAAAAAAAAAGGTCGAGAAGGGAGAGGGTTGACATGTTGTGGGGTTGTTACCCAATGTCACAAAACAATATGTGTACTACCGTTTCATGAGTAACTATTTGTTCTGTAAGCCTTCACCTGAAGTACAATAAAAATAAAAAAAATTAGAGGCCCACAAGAATTTTTTTCCCTTTAAAACGAATCTACACATGACAAATTTAAAAGTCTACTAAGAACAATTACTATCAGCCAAACTCTGTTCTAAATATATATTAACTCAATTAGTCCTCACAGTTATCGAAAACTTGGGTACTATTTTACCATGGAGGAAAGTGAAGCACAGAAAAAGGAGGTCACTTAACCAAGATGCTCAGCTAGTAACAGAGCCACAATTTGAAACCAGGCAGTTTGGCCATGGACTGTGGACACGTGGATATAGCTGAACACTAGCTCCAATTTTCTTATCTATTCAGCCATTTTAAATCACTTAAAAAATAGCTTGGTACACAGGTCCCAATCCTCCTCCTCCACCATAGTGAACAGAAACTTCACATAAGGTCTAAACACCTTGGACTGACGTTTAAAGTCTTCCACAATCTGGACCCTTCCTACTTTCCCAACTTGATCATTGAAGAGTCTCAGATTATATTTAATCTACTATTCTACCCTGGACTAATTATGACACCTTATGGCCAGTAAAAAAAAAAAAGTTTCCCCATAGTATGATACAGTGACTCTCAAACTTTAAAGTGTGCAAAGAAATCATCTGGGGGACTTGTTAAAAATGCAGGTTCTGATTCAGTAAGTCAAGGGTGGGGCTGAAATAATTCTATATTTCTAACAAACTCCCAGGTGATGCTCCTATATAGCTTCCAATTTGTAGAGCACATTTACAGCAGCAAGGGTATCGAATAAATTTACTCTTATTTATGTTCTCTGAGCTTCAGTTTGCGTAACTTTAAAATGGAGTTAACAGCAGCACTTACCTCTGAGGATTTTCGTGAGCATTAAAAGAGATGATGCACATAAAGTCCTATGCATTTCTCAGTCCGGCACTCAGTATATAATCAACAGACATTGGCTGTTACTAGTAACAAAGACCTCATTAAGATGCCACCACTTTATCACAGGTATCTCTCTAGTTACTTTTGCCTCCTTCCCTTCCCGCATTGTTTCCTGAACTGAATGCATCTGACAACCATCTTCCCAGCTTTTACCAACGTCTCCTAAAGGCTGTATTAATTGTTTTTCTTCAAATTAACTTACCTGAAGTATTTTTCAAAGGAAAATTTTCAAAAATACCTCAAGTATTTTTCAAAGGAAATGTTACATCACTATTGTAAACGAAAAATCAGTGTCACTTGCCATCGTTGGGTGACCCACGTTGAAGAGAAAAATTAGTAACAGACATCTTACTTTGATTTTAAGGTTTTTCTTTTCCACAAAACCAAATATTAACCATAAAAAGCCTGCCAAGAAACTGCTCTACAGCAAAGTAAATTTGACTATCGTGCTAGAAAAGGATAGTCGACAAACCATTACCTTCTAATGTAAATTGCTAAAAGTCTCTTTGCTGCAGGTGGGTTGTTGTTAGGTGCCCTCAAGTTGGTTCCAACTCATGGTGACCCTATGTACTACAGAATGAAATGCTGCCTCGTCCTGCGCCATCCTCACAATCATTGCTATGTCTGAGCCCACTGTTGCAGCCACTGTGTCAATCCATCTCATGGAGTGTGGGTAGAGGGCCAAATTATTAGCAGCCAGGCTGGAAGTAAACTGATATCAGTTGATCTCAGTAAGGGGGAAAGGCAGGGTTCAATCAATGATGTTAAGATTAACCAAAGGTTGATCTTCTATATTTCTCCCACTTCTTCTCTTTAAAGCCTCCTTGTACCTAGCTTCTTGAAGCCATTTGCTTTTTCTGGAATTAAAATAACCTCTGTATATGTTGCGGAGCCCTGGTGATGCAGTGGTTAAGAGTTCGGCTGCTAACCAAAAGGTCGGCAGTTTGAATCCCCCAGCTGCTCCTTGGAACCCTATGGGTCAGTTCTACTCTGTCCTACAGGGTTGCTATGAGTCGGAATCAACTGACTGCAACGGATTTTGGTTTGTTTTTATATGCTGTACAGGGGTTCCAAAATCGAGGTGCCCGGTAAATCGAGGGTGGCTAGCTCAGGTTTGGGCTGGACTCCATTTCGTTATTTTTGCTTTTGCCTTAGCAACAGTTAACCTTTATACAAACTTAATCTTGTATCTAAAGAAATGTTTTTCTTTGTACCCAAGCTAAGAAAAAGCCTTGACACAAATAACAGCTCATTCCCAAGGAGCCCTGATACACACAGCATATCTAACCTCTATGTTCCTAGAAAGGAATGCCTTACAAACCAATCCCCCTAGCCCAATATGCTCTGTAAACAAATCCCAGCTTTGAGATGTCCCGCCTCCGAGTTGCCTAATTGCTTGGCAACCAATCAGAATATTGCACCTTATAACCAAAACAAACAAAAAACCAAACCCTTTGCCGTTGAGTCGATTCCGACCCATAGAGACGCTAAAGGACACAGCACAACTGCCCCGTACAGTTTCTAAGGAGCGCCTGGTGGATTCGAACTGCTGACCTTTTGGTTAGCAACAGTAGCTCTTAACCACTACGCCACCGGGGTTTCCTTGCACCTTTTAGTTCCTGGTTTTACTGTATAAATATTGCTGTGTGACGCTAGCATACTGGAGACTAGCTTTCACTTTGTGAGATTCAGTGCTTCCCCAATTCACTTGCCTTTCCTTTCAATAACTCTCTCTTGATCATATTTTTAAATAGAGCACACCATTGTTACTCTAGGACAATGCATATAGAATAACTGCTCCGAATAAACCTTATGTTCAAATTTTGGTGAGTTTTATTACTTTTAACACTCATAAAAGCAAATACCATGAAACCAGAGGTATTAAATCCTAACTAGATATTGTCAACTGAAAACAAGACTATCCAGTTAGGGAGATAAGCAAGACTTTCTCCTTGACATTTATCAGCAAGGGAAAGAGAACCAAAATGAAAAAACAACTTTCTCACTAAACCAAAAACCAAACGCGTTGCCATCGAGTCTCTTCTGACTCATAGCGACCCCTATAGGACACAGCAAAACTGCCCCATACGGTTTCCAAGGAGCGGCTGGTGGATTCAAACTGCCCGCCTTTTGGTTAGCAGCTGAGCTCTTAACCACTGGGCCACCAGGGCTCCGCCTTCTCACTACAACGATTAAATCAGTTAATTCATGTGGTTAAATGAAATAAAAATGGAATCTTGTGGTTGACAAAATGTCCTCGTGGTTGGGTGGAAAACTCCCCTAAAACCTGTCTTTACCAAAACTTAAGCCTAGCTTTCCTGTAAATCAGGCCACACTCCTTCACCGAAGAGATTCTCACATAGCTTCCACCTTTGCTGACCAACAAAATCCTGACAGCATTTCAATAGTAAATTGTGTAAGTCAATCAGAAACAAGCTTCTTTGCTTCCACATTTTTGTCAATAAAAAGACAGTCACTGCTGATACTCTCAGTGGGGTGTGCTACCCGTTTCGCGAAACCTCTGCAGGAATAAACCTCATTCAACAGATTAATTTTATTACAGACTCAGTTTCTTTTGACAATGTAACACGATTAGAACAGGGCTGCACAAAAAGTGCTCAGTAACTGGCCATTATTGTAGAATTGACATTATTTTAAGCCCATATTTTGGGATGCCCCATGTTACACAATATTCAGTCAACTGCCGGGTTTGAGTTGGGTGATAGGGAAACGTCTGTGGAGAGATATTAGGCGCCTTCAGAGAAAAGAGGGATTCCCCCGCGTGAATGAGGTGGCCTCACCCAGGGAACAGGTATCAGCTGGACCCTGAGAAGGTGCAGGCGGGAGGCGCGGGAGGCGGCAAAGGCGGGAGCGGGCGCGCGGAAGGCTGGGGAGGCGGCCACGTACTTGGCGTTGGAGGTCTCTTTCCAGGACGCCGTCGGCTCCTCGCATGCCCGCCTCAGGATTGCTATTTCTGCTTCCAGGGCGCGTACCTCAGCCCATTCGGCCTCCATACGGCAGCGCTGACAACAACCGGATCCCGTCAGGTCCCTACTGACTGGGGCCTTCTAGGCGCTTCAAGACTCCCGCGCTCTCCCAGCGCGGACCATTTGCCGAGCTCGGTGGGGGTGAGGGTGTGGGAGCTCGCGCCCTAGAACATAAAACCCCAAGCTCACAAAATATCCCAAGGTCGTTTACGTCCCTGCGCACGTTAACAAAGCTGTCTCCAAGAAGTCCCTACACTTTCAAGAGAGTTGATTCATCCCACCCCCAAAGCCAAGGGTGCTGCCGCTGACCCCGCGCTGGTGGCGCGTTAGAGGAACCCGCGTGCTTACGTCACTGAAAAAGAAGGCCCGGACTACGCGAGGGCCAAGCAGCTCTTTATTTCATTCCTTCACTTCCGCCGTCAAGTCTAGGAGTTGATGAATTCACGGCGATAACATGCTTCATCAAGAATTAGGAATTTTCGGCTTGGGCTCTTTTGCGGACGTTGGGGGGAAAAGTGGCGGAGGCATCACAGTAGCGCCGAAAACAAACGAAATAAAGAGCCCTCGGGAATTGAGTGTGGAAACGGAACCTTAAGAGCCTGGTTTGGAAATCGCGTAGGAAAGAAGAGCGAGTGCGCCTGCTGGGACACGTGATTAGAAGCTAGCGGTCTGAGCTGCGCTGGCTCTAAGAAAAGGTCTGGTAAGGAGTGCTTTGGGGGCATGGCAAGTGACAGGGCCTTTCGATCTAGCCTCTCTCTTCTCTCCTTTGGGTCTTCTCGGAGGAAAAAGGCTGGATTGGGCACATTGGGGGTGGGGAAGCGGCAGGCCTTAGCTCACGCCCAGAACCTAAGCCATACTTTGGACTCCCGGGCGCCGGATTAGCGTCTCGCTTAGGAGTCTGTGAGCTCCTGGAGAAGGGAGGGGTGCGAGCTGAGTGCATACAGGTTTCTAAACTAGATGAGAGATCTCATAATGGACCTCAAATCTCAGTACCTCTGCAGAAGCTTTCTTGAATCTCCTCTAATCCAACAACCCTCGGATGGATTTTTTTTATTTAATAGGGTGTAGTATGATGTTAAGAGTACTGGGTTCTGGGATTAGACTTGAATTATAATCCTGGCTCCACCACTAATTTTCGTGTGGCATTGGCAAAGAGACTTACTATCTCCGATCCTCAATTTGCTCATTTGAAAAACATGAATACTAATAGTACGTCAATGTGGGGATTAAATGAGAAGATACATACAAGGTACAGTGCTGGCACATAGTAAACAACAAGTCTGTATTAGCTGTAATTATTAGTTGCTCTTGATGCCTGAACAGTACTTTGCAGACCCTTATATTGTGACATGGTATTGTTATTGCAGCATTGTTTACTTCCCTATGACTGACGAGCTCCAGGATAAAGACCTGTTTTTATTACCTGCCCCATGCTATTTCTGTCAGCGTTTGTTAAAGTGAATAAACGAGTGTAAGAATGAATAAAGGAAACATAGTTAACAACATGAATAAGTAAATAAAGAGGAGTGGACTATAATATTGTCATTTTTAGGGAAAACACCTGCCTGTACCTGTGCATGTATGTGTGTAGAGGTGCATTCATGAAAAACGTGGATATGGGGCTTGAGCAGAATCTCCAGGGGTAAAATTTGGGAGCAGTACAGCAAGGCTTGAAACATAGGTCCAGGGGACCAATTTGGCATAGGGGTTTTAAAGGGAGGAGTCACTTTTTTGAAGAACTGAAGGAAAGAACTCTTTTTTTCCTCTCTGCCTATAGAAAAGTATTTTTCCCAGTAGAACGCATGAAAGCCAACAGAGAAATGAAGCGCCTTTATGTGGGTGGCCTTAGCCAGGCCATTTCCCAGGCTGACCTACAAAATCAGTTCAGTAGATTCGGAGACGTTTCTGATGTGGAGATCATCACACGGAAAGATGAGCAAGGTAAGTTTATAGCCCTTCTTTGGGTAGTTAAAGGCAGACATAACAAGGTCGAGTATTACAAAATAAAGGAATCACAGAGATAAATGTTAGCTCTGAAAACTGAAAGTCATGCCTGTTTGATTACAAAATATTCCGCACCCCTGCCCTCAATCCAGCACCCCCACACCCACTCCTGGAGGTGTTACATATGATGTGGAACTCGCTCAGAATTACATTAATAAAATCAGAAAAATCTAAATTCCAAAACACGTCTGATTTCTGAAACATATAACTTTGTTTTCAGAGTTAACAGTCTAACATTGATTAATTATCCTGCTGTATAGGCTAGCGCTAACGTACAATCAAGATGTTTCCTTGAATGACTATGTGACATTTTTATTTATTTCCTTTTGAAATATTCTGATAATCATGCTTAGAAAAATGTAGTCTTTATATCCAGTAAAAATAAACAAGATTTGTCTTTGAAACTGTAAATTTCAAAGAGATCATTTTATTTTTTAATTTAGAAACTTAATCTTTACATTGTTCTCTGGATCAGAGTTTAAATAAATTTATTATTCTTTTTTTTAGGAAACCCACAGAAAATCTTTGCATATGTCAACATCAGGGTGTCAGAAGCAGACCTGAAAAAATGTAAGGTTATCATGTTTTCTATAGTATTTGTCAGTTGATATCATTGTGTAATTTGGAGTAACTTTGGTTGTAAATCTAAACTTCTATAGCCGCTTTTAAGTCATCCAGAGAGACAACCATGATGAAGAATATTCTGATATTCTACAATTCAGCAGGTTTAGGTCCATCGCATTTGACTTCAGCAGACATATGGTAGCATAGCTTAGATGTGTTGAAAGAAGTGTGCTTGCTCAAAACCTAGTATTCTCAAGGACTTTGGACACAGAACTAAACCGCTCCTCCTCCCCAGTGTACTCATTTCTTGAGTAGCTAATTGTTGTCATTAAATGCTGCTTGTAAAGGACTTTCAAATATGCCTTTTTTAATACCATATTAACTCCTTGAAATTGTGAATACTCTGTTGATAAAATTAATAAAGCTTAAGGTGAACAGTGGCTTGCAGTGAAGAAAGAAGTCATCCATACTGCCACTAATGCAGTAATGTATCCTAAATATTTTGAGGTTGAAAAGTCAGAGGATATCGAAAAAGTATGTAAAGAGGGGGGTTATCATCAGCCTTTCATAACCTCATTTGCCAAAAGATTACTTTGTTCTCTTGCTCAGGTGAGGAAATACATATGGCAAACATAAGATTGTGTTAAAAACACATCACCTCTGTTGTGTGTCCTGTGACAACTTATTTAAACTTCTAAGCCCAGTTTGCTTATCTGATGAATGTTGATAATAATAGTGCTTACTTCATAATGTTACTGTGAGGATTAAATTAAATAATGTGTTTGTACTTAGCATAGTACACAGCATAAAGATGAGGTGTGAACGTACGCCCTTCTCTCTCTAGGTCTCATTTTCTCTATTCTACTTTCTCTGTCTCTGTGAAAAACAAGTCTTGGTACTAACATAGTTAGGAAAAGCACATGCTGAAATATATTTGAATTGCCGTATACTTGAGTAATAATTGCTTACTTTATAGGTATGTCTGTTTTAAATAAAACAAAATGGAAAGGTGGAACACTGCAAATTGAGCAAGCAAAAGAAAGCTTTTTGCACAGGTAAGATTTTCTGTACGTGGATTTAAACCCTTTTTCTTTATATTGTAAATGGCTTTACATATTTACGTAATTGACTTGAAATTATTGAGTAATATGCTATAACATTCTTAGCAAATTCAAACATTACAAATAAAGCTGAAATCCCTGTCTTCCACTCCCCCCATCCCAGAATTGACCAAGAAAGATGATTCAATGATGATTCAAAAAGATAATTGTATGTGTGTGTATTTATATACGTGTACGTTTATATGTATTCGTATATATGCATATATACATACATACTATATTTTACACGTATAACATGCGCCTTCTACATTTGTTTGCCAACCACTCCCTCCCTTATCTTACCAGAAAATGAGGTATTTTTGTAAGCATGCTATGCTAATTTTTTTTCTTTATAACAACACGTAAAAGAAAATCGGCATAGCAGTCCTTATGAAAATACCTCACAAAGGTATGAAGTGATTGGCAAACATAGAAGACATGTTATTTGTGTAAAAGTATGGGTACACTCAATTTCATCTTTTTTAAACACAACCTGTTATGGAGTTCTGGTGGTACAGTGGTTAAGAGCTACGGCTGATAACCAAGAGGTGTGCAGTTCAGATCCACTAGCCACTCCTTGGAAATCCTATGAGGCAGTTCTACCCTGTCCTTATAGAGTTGCTGTTATGTTTTTTTATAGTGGTGATGTCGATCTTCATCCTTTGTCTCACTTTTTTAGTACTATTTCAGAAAATGGCTATACCACAGTATATTTGGTCATCCCCTTGTAGTTAGGTGCTGTAGACTCGTTTCCAACTCGTAGTGACCCTATGTACAATAGAGTGAAACACTGCCCGATCCTGTACCATCCTCACAATCATTGTTGTGCTCGAGCCCATTGTTGTAGTCACTATGTGAATCCATCTCGTTAAGGATCTTTCTTTCTCGCTGACCCTCTACTTTACCAAGCCGGACGCCCTCCAGGGACTGGCCCCTCTTGATAACATGTCCAAAGTACATGAGACGAAGTCTCACCATCCTTGCTTCTAAGGAGCATTCTGGCTGTACTTTTTTCAAGTCAGATGTGTTCGTTCTCCTGGTGGTCCATGGTATATTCAGTATTCTTTGCCAACACCATAATTCAAAGGTGTCAGTTCTTTGGTTATCCTTATTCATTGTCCAGCTTTCGCACGCACATGAGATGATTGAAAACACTATGGCTTGGGTCAGGTGCACCTTAGTTCAAAGTGACATCTTTGCTTTTTAACACTTTAAAGTGATCTTTTGCAGAAGATTTCCCAATACAATACATCGTTTGATTTCTTGACTGCTGCTTCTCCGTGGGTGTTGATTGTGGATCCAAGTAAAATGAAATCCTTGACAACTTCAGTCTTTTTTCCGTTTATCACGATGTTGCTTATTGGTCTAGCTGTGAGGATTTTTGTTTTCTTTATGCTGAGGTACAATCCACACTGAAGGCTGTAGTCTTTGATCTTCTTCAGTAACTGCTTCAAATCCTCTTCACTTTCAGCAAGCAACGTTGTGTCGTCTACATATTGCAGGTTGTTAACGAGTCTTTCTCCAGTCCTGATGCTGCATTGTTCATATAGTTCAGCTTCTCAGATTATTTGCTCAGCCTACAGATTGAGTATGGTGAAAGGATAAAACCCTAACGCACACTTTTCCTGACTTTAAACCACACATTATACCCTTGTTCTGTTCGAACCACTACCTCTTGGTCTGTGTAAATAGGTTCCTCATGAGCACAATTAAGTGTTCTGGAACTCCCATCCTTTGTATTATTATCTATAATTTGTTATGATTCACATAGTGGAATACCTTTGCACAGTCAGTAAAACACAGGTAAACATCTTTCTGGTATTCTGTACTTTCAGCCAAGATCCGTTTGACATCAGCAATGATATCCCTAGTTCCACATCCTTTTCTGAATCCAGCTTGAACTTCTCGCAGTTCCCTGTCAATACATTGCTTCAACTGCCTTTGAATGATCTCCAGAAAAATTTTACTTGTGTGTGATGTTAATGATATTTTTGGATAATTTCTGCATTCTGTTGGATCACCTTTCTTTGGAATGGGCACAAATATGACTCTCTTCCAGTCGGTTGGCCAGGAAGCTGTCTTCCAAGTTTCTTGATATAGACAAGTGAGCACCTCCAGCACTACATCCATTTGTTCTGACATCTCAGTTGGTATTCCGTCAATTCCTGGAGCTTTGGTTTTCACCAGTGCCTTCAGTGCAGCTTGGAGTTCTTCCTTCAGTACCATCGGTTCTTAATCATATGCTGCTTCCTGAAATGGATGAACATTGACCAGTTCTTTTTGGTATAGTGACTTTGTGTATTCCTTCCATTTTCTTTTGATGCTTCCTTCATCGTTCAGTATTTTCCCCTTGGAATCCTTCAATATTGCAACTTGAGGCTTGAATTTTTTCTTCAGTTCTTCCAGCTTGAGAAATGCCAAGCGTGTTCTTTCCTTTTGGTTTTCTAATTCCAGGTCTTTGCACATTTCGTTATAATACTTTGTCTTCTTGAGTCATCCCTTCAAATCTGTTCGTTTTGTTTACTTCATCATTTCTTCCTTTCACTGTAGCTACTCTGTTCAAGAGCAAGTTTCAGAGTCTCTTCTGAACTCCATTTTGGTTTTTTGGTTTTTTGGTTTTTTTTTATTGTACTTAAGGTGAAGGCTTACAGAACAAATAGTTTCTCATGAAACAGTAGTACACATATTGTTTTATGACATTGGTTAACAACCCCACAACATGTTAACCCTCTCCCTTCTCAACTTTTTTTTTGGTGAAAATATACATAGCCAGAGGTACACCATTTCAAAAATTTCTACATGCACAGTTCAGTGACATCGACTACGCTCTTCCAATTGTGCTGCTCTGAACTCCATTTTGGTCTTCTCTTTCTTTTCTATCTTTTTGATGGCCTTTAGCTTTTTTCATGTGTGATGTTCTTGATGTCATTCCACAGCTCATCTGGTCTTCAGTCATTAGTGTTCAGCGCATCAAATCTGTTCTTGAGATGGTCTCTAAATTCAGGTAGGATATACTCAAGGTCGTATTTTGGCTGTTGCAGACTTGCTCTGTTGATGGACTTACCCTAATGATGGACATTTAGAAATTTTTCAGTTCTTCATTATCATAGGTGATCCCTCAATATCCTTGAGGATGTCTCTTGCATATGTGCAGGTATTTCTCTGGAGTTTATATCAAAAAGTGTAATCACTGAGTCCTGGATTTATGCACATGTAAATTTTACTAGACACTACTGACGTGCTTATATTGATTTTGAGAATTAATGCTAACATACAAACATGAAAAGATGATGCAAGATCCCAGTATAAGAAGCATAAGATCAGTTATGCAAGTGATTTAAAAACAAGACAGTGCAATAATAAGCATTATAGAATTTTCAAATTCTAAAGGTATTCTCAGGGAGAAAAGATTATTTGAGTTTGGAGGCTTTCAAACTAGGAAGCACTTAAAGATGAAGGGTCCAGGAATGTTGATAAGATTGTTCTAAACTCTAGAAATGGCATAAGCAAATATACAGTCTAAAACTAGCGGCAGGCAGCCTAAATGAGCTATGTTATGGTGGAGTAATCTGGTGTTAAATGTGGGTATTTGGTTTTGTTCTTCAGCTGGGGGCCTCTAACCCTCTGTCCACAAGGTAATGATGTCACTTTGATTCAGCAGCATCTAATTGCCTATTGTGTGCACCGCTGAGCAAGGCAAGTACACAGCATTGGAGTGTTGTAGGTATGCACACAGGACACAGATTTGATGGTTCTTCTGAAAGGTGGACTACAAAAGAGACAGGCTAGAGGCAAAGAGATCAGCAAGGATTGGTCAGTACCATTTGTCCAGTCCTGAGTAAAGTGGGGGTAGTTTGAATTGGATGATTGAGATGGCATTCTATCATTATGAGGGTGGTGGTGTTGGGTGCCATCAAGTTGCTTTCAACTCATAGTGACAACATGTGACCTCATGGGGTTTTCTATGCTGTAATCTTTCTGAAAGCAGATCACCAGGTCTTTTTTTCCCAACAGGGCTGCTGGGTGGACTTGAGCTGCCAACCTTTTTGGTTAGCAGCCAAGCGCTTAACCCTTGCACCACCAGGGTAGAAATAACCAATTGTTAAAATGTGGTAAATTGGGTTCCAAAAGATAACTGTTCATGAGGATCAGTGGCGGGAGAGAGGATAGATAAATACCAAGTATACAAGTTGAAAGTGGAAAATCAAGAGGCTTTATTATCCATGGTCTCAGTCTTACCATGAAATGGAGCTGGGACATCTGCTGGGAGCAGGGCAGTGGGCATGGGAAAGAACATGAGAGATTAGGGAAAATGACTAGAGTGGGTGTGGCGGGGGGTGGACCTCCAAGCTATTTTGGAATAGCTCTGGTAGCAAAGCCTTTTCCACGCTTTACAGATCTTTTCAGTAGCCTACAATAGGAGACTGGTTGGGTAAATTATCATGTATTTATGTAATGGCATGTTGTACAGCCATTAACATCAACTACAGGTACTCCCAACTTACGACAGGTTTCCTTTCCAACAACTCCGTCCTAGGTCAGTTCTGACGTAAGTCGAATGCCTCTTTTTTTTTTTTTTTTTAGTTTTCGTTATTATTGTCTTTTATTATCAGTATCTTTATAAATCCAATCTTTATTTGTTTTTGGGGGTTGAAAACGTTACATATGAACTTAGAGATACGTTTTCATACATACGTACGTAAAAAAATACCTAAATCAGAAAAATTTACTTGGACAATAAAGAAGAGTTTGACAATGTAGGCATTTTGTCAGTTGTGATAATAACTCCACTTGTAGAAGGTTCTAGATTATCCCTGGAAATGGGGATAGGGTTTCTAGTGAGAAAATTAGTGACAATTGTCTGTGTGGTCCTTTTTTTTTTTTTTAATATTCTTTTTTTTTTTT
>NW_004444056.1:1583512-1662151 GCF_000243295.1 Trichechus manatus latirostris | reverse complement strand
GGCCCAGCCAAACTGATACACACATTTTTTGGGGGACATAATTCAAACCATGACGTTCCACCGTTTGGCCCCCCAAAAATCACATCCTTGCAACATGGAAAACATGTTTTCCCCATCATATCATAGCAAAAGTCTTAACTCCAAGTCCAAAATCGAAAATTCCTCTTCATCTGTGAAATCTAGAATACGAGTTATTTGCTTCCAAAGGTACAATGGCAGAACAGGCACAAGCTAGACATTTGCATTACAAATGGGAGAAATTGCAGGGAAAGAAGGCATAACAGGCACCAAGCAAATTAGCAGAACACATTACATTAGTCCTCAAGGCTTTGAAAATAATCTTCTGTTCTCTGAGACAATTTACACAATAGCCCTGCTCTCCAGACTCTAGGTATGGGCCACAGTCTCTGGATTCTGAGTGGAGGCCCCTTGGCCCTGGTCTTCAGCTCTGCCTTCCAGGCTCTCTGGGACAGCAACTCTGCTCCCTTGGCTTTAGGCTCACCATTCTCCCAATCCATCTGAGTGGCGACTCCACCCTTAGAAGCACCAGAGGCCATTGCTCCACGCTTTGAAACCCCTGAGGTCATGGCCATACCTTTTGAGGCTCAGGCAGCTCGGCTTCTTGTGTCCCTTGTCTGTTCAGCTTCTGCTTCTGTTTCCTGTGGCCTCTTGGCCCTCGGGCCTCATGCCTGCATCTGCCCTGCTGGGGCAAGTGTTCCAAAGCTCTGTAGCTCCACCGGTCCAGTATAAGTGCCTGGAGGCACCCCACTCTGCCAGGAAGCCTCCCGCGCACAGGCACTCAGTCCTCTAGCTCCGTGGGTCGGCTCCAGTGCCGTCTCGCACTGGTCTCTTCGTTCTGCTGCTGTTGGTTCTCTGTTGCTGCCGCTTCTTTGCTGCTGTAGGTTCTGTGCTGCTGCTGGTCCTCTGCCACTTCTGCACATCTATCCATTCACAGTTTTAAAACTGCTTCCACATTTTAGGTATCTGTGAGAGCAGCACCCCACTCTCTCGGTACCAAATTCTGTCTTAGTCACCTAATGCTGCTATAACAGAAATACCACAAGTGGATGGTTTTAACGAAGAGAAGTTTATTTCCTCACAGTCAAAGTAGGCTAAACGTCCAAATTCAGGGCATCAGCTCCAGGGGAAGGCTTTCTCTCTCTCTCGGTCTTCTTCTCATCAGTGTTCCCCGAGACTAGGAGCTTCTCGGCACAGGGACCCCAGTCCAAAGGATGTGCTCTGCTCCCGGCACTGCTTTCTTGTTGGTGTAAGGTCCCCCTATGTTTCATATGTTTTGAAGAAACATCTCCCCAGTTCCCAAATCTGCCCATCAACTTTAGCAAAGTGATCAGTATTTGAGTCCATCTTTTCAAGCAATTGAAGCCCCTCATTTTGTTTAGAACGCTAAATCTACACACCAGTGTTTTGAACAGTAGTAAATCATAAAGTTGAAGATCTGCGAATGAACACCTAAAAATGATAACATCAGCAAATTATGTGTTGCAATATTGTATGTAGTACACCTTGCTAACTAACAATCCAAACCAAACCAAACCTGTTGCCGTTGAGTCGAATCCAACTCATAGCAACCCTATAAGACAGTAGAACTGTCCCATAGGGTTTCCAAGGAGCAGCCGGTGGATTCAAACTGCCAACCTTTTGGTTAGCAGCTGAGCTCTTAAACACTGCTCCACCAGGGCTCCAGCTAACAGTAAGATGTACAAAAAAAAAAAAAATTGGGTTGTTACTTGCTGTTCGTCACAACTCGAATACAGCATAAGTTGGGGACTATCTATAATTCATTTTGGTATAGTGACTGTATTCCTTCCATCTTATTTTGATGCTTCCTGTGTCATTGAGTTTTTTACCCGTAAATTGTTCAGTATTGCATCTTGAGGCTTAAATTTTTCTTCAGTTCTTTCAGCTTGAGAAATGCTGAGTGTGTTCTTCTATTTTGGTTTTCTAACTCTGGGTGTTTGCACATTTCATTATAATACTTTGTCTTCTCGAGCTGCCCTTTGAAATCTTCTGTTCGGCTCTTTTACTTCATCATTTCTTCCATTTGCTTTAGCTACTCTGCATTCAAGAGCAAGTTTTAGAGTCTCTTTGACATCCATTTTGGTCTTTTCTTTCTTCTCTGTCTTAAATGACATTTTGATTTCTTCATGTATGACACCCTTGATATCATCCCATAACTATTCTGCTCTTTGGTCTGTGCGTCATATCTATTCCTGAAATGGTCTCTGAATTAAGGAGGGATATATTCAAGGTCGTACTTTGGCTCTGGTGGACTTGTTTTAATTTTTTTCAGCTTCAGCTTGAATTTGCATATGAGCAGTTGATGGTTTGTTCTGTAGTAGGGCGCTGGCCTTGTTCTGACTGATGACGTTGAGCTTCCCCATCTTATCTTTCTTCAGAATAGTTGATATGATTCCTGTGGATCCTACCCAGTGTGGTCCACATGTATACTCGTTGTGATCTTGCAGAATTCTATCGTGCAATCTCCAGTGTCTTTTCTATCACCCAAGCTGTATTTTCCAACTACTGATCCTTGTTTCCAAATTTTGCATTCCAACCACCAATAATTATCAATACATCTTGATTGCACGTTTGATCAATTAAGACCACAGAAGTTGATAAAAAATGTTCTATTTCTTCATCTTAGGCATTAATGGTTGGTTCGTAAATTTGAATAACAGTCGTATTAACTAGTCTTTGTTGTAGGCATATCGATATTACCCTGTCACTGACAGTGTTGTACTTCAGGATAGATCTTGAAATGTTCTTTTTGACCATGAATATGATGCCATTCGTCTTCGATTTGTCATTCCTGGCATGGGAGACCATTATGATTGTCTGATTCAAAATGGCCAATACCAGTCCATTTCAACCTACTAATGCCTAGGAAATTAATCTTCAAGTGTTCCATTTCATTTTTAACTGACTTCCAGTTTTCTTTGATTCACATTTCATACATTCCATGTTCCAGTTACTAATGGATATTTGCAGCTATTTTTGTCATTTTGAGTTGTGCCACATCAGCAAATTAAGGTCCTGAAAGCTGTACTCCATCCAGGTCATTAAGGTCGACTCTGCTTTGAGGAGGCAGCTCTTCACCGGTCGTATTTTGAGTGGCTTTCAACCTGAGAGGCTTATCTTCCAGCACTATATCAGACAGTGTTCCACTGCTATCCATAAGGTTTATGCATAAAATTGCCGGCTAAATTGTTTTTGGAAGTAGATTGCCAGGTCCTTCTTCCTGTCTGTCTTAATCTGAAAGCTTCACTGAAACCTGTGTACAACGGGACGTGTACCCCTGCGGTATTTGAAATACCAGTGGCATAGCTTCTAGCATCATAGCAGCACACAAGCCACAACAGTATAACAAGCTGACAGTTCCAATATTGAAGGATTCTGTAGGCAAAAATTGAATACCACAGGAAGCATCATGAGAAGATGGAAGGAATACAGAGTCACTGTACCACAAAATTGGTCAACATTCAATCATTTCGGGAGGTAGCAGATGAGCAAGAAGCGATGGTAGTGAAGGAAGAAGTTCAAGCTGCACTGGAGACATTGGCAAAAAACAAGGCTACTGGAATTGATGAAGTATCAATTGAGATGAGATGCTTCAACGAACAGATGCAGCGCTGGAAGCGCTCACTCGTCTGTGCCAAGAAATTTGGAAGACGGTTACCTGGCCAACCAACTGGAAGGAATCCATATTTGTGCCCATTCCAAAGAAAGGTGATCCAACAGAATTCAGAAATTATTGAACAATGTTATTAACGACATGTGCAAGCAAAATTTTGCTGAAGATCATTCAAAACAGCTAACTGTGAGAAATTCAAGCTTGATTCAGAAGAGGACATGGAACTGAGGATATCATTGCTGATGTCAGATGGATCTTGGCTGAAATCTGAGACTATCAGAAAGATGTTTACCTGTGTTTTATTCACTATTCAAAGGCATTCTACTGTGTGCATCATAACAAATTATGGATAATACTGCAAAGAATATAAATTCCTGGAATCTTAATTGTGTTCATGTGGAACCTGGACATAGACCACAAGGTAGTCATTTGAACAGATCAAGGGGATACTGCATGGTTTAAAATCGGAAAAGGTGTGCACCAGGGTTATATCCTTTCACCATAGTGATTCAGTCTGCATGTGGAGCAAATAACCCAAGAAGCTGGGCTATCTGAAGAAGAGTGGGCATCAGGATTGGAGGAAGACTTACTAACAACCTGCCTTATGCAGGTGATACAACCTTGCTTGCTGAAAGTGAAGAAGACTTGAAGCACTTACTGAAGAAGATAAAAGACTACAGCCTGCAGTATAGGTTACACCTCAACATATATAAAACAGAAATCCTCACAACTGGACCAGTAAGCAACATCATGATAAATGGAGAAAATATTGAAATTGTAAAGGATTTCATTTTACCTGGATCCACAATCAATGCCCATGAAAGCAGCAGTCAAGAAATTAAATGAAGTATCGTATTGGGCAAATCTGCTGTAAAAGAGCTGTTTAAAGTATTACAAAGCAGAAGTATCACTTTGGCGACTAAGGTACTGAGGTCTTTTCAGTTGTCTCACATGCATACAAAAGGGGGACAATGAAAAAGGAAGACCCAAGAAGAATTGATGCATTTGAGTTATGATGTTGGCTAGGAATATCGAATATACCATTGTTGTTGTTGACAGGGGCTGTCAAGTCAGTTCTGACTCATAGCAAACCTATGTGCAACAGAACGAAACACTGCCTGTCCTGTGCCTTTCTCACAATCATTGCTATACTTGAGCCCATTGTTGCAGCCACTTTGTCAATCCATCTCATTAAGGGTCTTCCTCTGTTTTGCTGACGCTCTACTTTACCAAGCATGATGTTCTTCTTCAGGGACTGTTCCCTCCTGATAACATGTCCAAAGTATGGGAGACGTAGTCTGCCATCCTTGCTTCTAAGGAGCATTCTGGTTGTACTTCTTCCAAGACAGATTTGTTCATTCTTTTGGTGGTCCATGGTGTATTCAATATTCTTTGCTAATATTCCATGGACTATTGAATATTGAAAAGGAGCCCTGGTGTCACAGTGGTTAAATGGTCAGCTGCTAACCAAAAGTTCAGCAGTTTGAACCCACCAGTGCTCCGCGGGAGAAAAACATGACAGTCTGCTTCCATAAAAATTACAGCCTTGGAAACCCTGTAGGGCAGTTCTACTCTGTCCTACAGGGTCGCTATGAGTTAGAATCGACCCTATGGCAACGGGTTTAGTTTTTTGGTATTGAATAGTGAATATACCAGAAGAACGAACAAATCTGTCTTGGAAGAAGTCCAGCCAAAATGCTGCTTAGATGCAAGGATGGCAAGACTTTGTCTGGCTTACTTTGGACGTGTTATCAGGAAGGACTAATCCCTGGAGAAAGACATCATGCTTGGTGAGGTGGAGGGTCAGCAAAAAAGAGGAACACCCTCAATGAGATGAATTGTCACTGGCTGCAACAATGGGCTCAAACATACCTACTGTTGTGAAGATGGTACAGCACCAAAGTTATTCATGGTGTCACTGTGAGTCAGAACCGAATTGGCAGCACCTGACAACACCAACAGCCATTAAAGTGATCCTTTTGTAATGATAAGCTGAAAAAAGAAAGGTACCCAATAGTACTTCTAGTATTATGTAGTTTACTTTAAAATTTATATATTTGTACATAAAATGAAGTTGAAGGAAATAGATGAAATGTTAGCAGTAGGATTTGAAATAAGGAATGCGTTTTCTTCACGTTTCTGTTTTCCAGTTAATCAACAATGAAAATTTAGTATTTGTGTGTTCAAAAAAGAAGTATAAGTCAATTTGTTTTATTTTGGTTTTTTAATACTATAAAACTGTTTACTTTATAGTGATCATTTAAGATCACCTGAAGAGAACTTAAATGTTTGGTCAGTAATTTTAATTCTTTTGTTTATACTCTTTTCTTTGATTCAGATTGGCCCAAGAGAGAGAAGAAGCAAAAACAAAAAAAGAAAATTCAAGACCAGGCAACACTGACTTGTTAAAAAAGATGGAAGTGGTTGATTTGCATATGAAAGCTGTGCCAGGGACTGAAGTACCAGGGCATAAAGTGAGTCTCCCTCTGGTAGCCTTAGATAGCCCAGGCACCAACACCTGAGACCACAGGACCATGGAGGTCATGGCAAAAACTGGTTGTTTTTTCCCCGTTTTTTTGAAACAGCATGGATAGTCCTTTATGATTTTCAAACTGCATTTACAACTTAGGTAAGCAGAATTCTCCACCCTTTTACAGATAGAGAAGTTAAAACTCAAGCAGAGTTGGGTTTTCCAAAGTAACATAGTTGGTAAGGAGCCATCAGGTCCCAAGTTTACCTTTTTTAGTGGCTGTGATTTTTGTGTGGCATCCTCCATGGTTTCTGTTGAAACCATGATATCTACCCCAATTTTCCTTTTTTTCCTCACACTTTTTCTCTTTAGAACTCGTTTTATTGTCCGAAAACTAGACTCAACAATAATCATGGCCCATCCTAGTTCAAGTTTTTTGTAAGAATTGTTTTTATGTAGTATGGTTATTATAAGGGTCCCTGGTGACACAGTGGTTAAGAGCTCAGCTATTAACCAAAAAGCTGGCAGTTTAACTCCATCAGCCATTCCTTGGAAACCATATGGGGCAGTTCTACTCTATCCTATAGGGTCGCTGTCTGTCAGAATTGACTCAATGGCAATGGGGTTTTTTTTTGTTTGTTTTGGTGATTATCTTTTCCATTTGCGACGTACGTAATACTTCTTTTTTTTCTTTCAGAATTGGGTTGTAAGTAAATTTGGAAGAGTTTTACCTGTCCTACACTTAAAGAGTCAACATAAACGTAAAATATCCTTTTTGATTGACTTTTCGAAGTAATTATTGTTTACCGTAGCAAGGGATACTTTCAAACGTTTACTTCATACCTCTAAATTTTCCCTGCTTTTATCAGCAAATCTTTAGGTATTTATATAGTAGTTTCTATGTTTCCAATTTCTAGGTAAGACCTACCTACTTACCTACATGTATGAAACATTAGCAAATAATGAGAAGATGTAATGAGGTTTCCTACAAAAAGTGCCCAAAAAGCACTTGTTCGTGCTTTCCCTTGTTCCCATGGATTCAAAGCCATTGGTAAACAAGCTGGTGCGGGGTTGGGGGCAGAACAGTGGGCTGTCATTAAGGAAAGCTCTGTGAAAGCCTTAGGACTTGCGTTGGATCTTGAAGAATTGGAGTACATTCTGAATTAATAGAAAAGGTATAGGAAGAAGTCCAGGAAAGAGGAAAAGAGTTGATAAAAATATGTAGACAGGCAGGAGAGTAATGGGTAGGGAAATATATGGACCCAGGATGACCAAAGTGACTGTTGCCTGTAACCTTGAGCAAATGAGGACAGACCATTTGTCATGGACTTGTGAGTAGAGGGTGCTTCTGTATGTATTCTTTGGCTCTCCACCCTGTGTATCAATCAAATGGAAACAGAATCCACTCAAGGTATTTCCAACAGAGGGAATATAATACCCACAGTTGGTTAAAAAGGTGCCAGAAGAGCAAAAAGCTGATGGCCAGGCTGTTCAAAGACGAATTAATGCAGCAAACCACTGCTACCCCTGAGGTTAGAGAAACACAAAGCTCACTGTTACTGTGTCCCTGAAGCTGCTACTCGAATCAAGGCCCCAGCAGCTTTGGCTTTGTCTGCTGCTTCTGCTCTCACTGCCAGTGGCACTTAAGTCAGGGAAATATTGACCTCTTCCTTTTCACTTTTGGCTTCCCACAAACGGCAGCCGCCAGCAGCAAGGGGGAGGATACTAAAGGACAGTGTATAGCTGAGAGACGATAGACACTATCAGGCTGTCTTAGTTATCTAGTGCTGCTATGACAGAAATACCACAAGTAGGTGGCTTTAACAAACAGAAACTTACTTTCTCACAGTTTAGGAGGATAGAAGTCTGAATTCAGGTTGCCAGCTCTAAGGGAAGGCCTTCTCTCTGGCTCTGGAGTAAGGTCCTTGTCTCT
The DNA here is from genome assembly GCF_000243295.1 of Trichechus manatus latirostris. Taxonomy (NCBI): domain Eukaryota; kingdom Metazoa; phylum Chordata; class Mammalia; order Sirenia; family Trichechidae; genus Trichechus; species Trichechus manatus. The sequence goes on along the minus strand of NW_004444056.1, from coordinate 1,654,096 downwards.
TTCAGCTTTTCTTGGGAGGTCTTCATATGGCTTGGCATCTCTCTTCCCCCATCTCTGCTTCTAGCTGTCCTTTAATTTCTTTTGTATCTCAAAAGAGATTGACTCAAGATACACCTTACATTAATCCTGTCTCATTAATATAACAAAGCCAACTGTCTTAGTCATCTAGTGCTGCTACAACAGAAATACCACAAGTGGATGGCCTTAACAAAGAGAAATTGGTTTCTTCACAGTAAAGTAGGCTAAAAGTCCAAATTCAGGACGTCAGCTCCAGGGGGAGGCTTTCTCTCTCTGTCACCCTTCTAATCAGTATTCCTCTGGACTAGGACCTTCTCCATGCAGGGACCCCAGGTCGAAAGGACGCGCTTGGCTCCTGGCACTGCTTTCTTGGTAGTATGAGGTCCCCCTATCTCTGCTTATTTCTCTCTTTTATATCTCAAGAGATTGCTTTAGGACACAATCCAACCTTGTAGATTGAGTCCTGCCTTACTAACACAACTGCCACCCCACTAACACAACTGCCACCCATCCTCCCTTATTAACATCATAGAGGCAGGATTTACAACATATAAGAAAATCACACAATACCAGGAATCATGGCCCAGCCAAACTGACATAAAGATTTTTGGGGGGACATAATTCAATCCATGACAACAAGCCACTCCCAAATGGGATTATAACCACAGGCATAGAGGTTAGGATTAACCACACACATTTTTGGGGGACACAGTTCAGTCCATAACATGTCACACCTCACATTGGCATATATTAAGGAGGCACAATGGTTAAGTGCTCAGCTACTAACCAAAAATGTTGGTAGTTCAAACCCACCCGCTGGCTCTATGGGAGAAAGACCTGACTTTCTGCTTCTGTAAAGATTACAGCCTAGAAAAACCCTAAGGGGCAGTTCTGCTCTCTCTCATAGGGTTCCTGTGAGTGGAAATCTACTCAGTGGCATCTAACGACGACAAATAGTTACTAAATGAACAAAGGGGCTCTTCAGGAGTGACAGCTTAAAGCAGCTTATGCGTTCCCATTCATATGTTTTAGAACATCAGCAAGTGCTACATATCATCACTACACATTAACATTAACTAGTGTTGTTTTGAGAGTCAGTAGCAAAACAAACCTGGTAAAAATTTATTAGCTTTCTAGTAAAGACCTACAGAATGTCTTGCAGTGATTGAGTGGAATGTGAAATGGACTTCATTGAGCTAGGAAAATCTGGAGAGCTAGGATGAGTCAATGTTGAGAAGACAGGAAAAGCCATAGGTATTTGAAAAGAAAGGATAAGAGTTACATAGCTTTGGCATCCTGAGTTCTCCTTTATACTCTGCTTCACAGTGTTGGCTCAGTGATGAATATAGTCTTGGGGCCTGTGTACTTAGAATGTAATTTGAATAGGTTCGCTATAACATCTACTTATGTCCCAAGTGATTTCTGCCAACTAACAATTGTGGTGCTTGGTTTTAACTCTGGACACGTCATAGAAAGCCCAGTACCAAAGACCCTGAAAGATCACCTAGTAGAGTCTTCATTTTGTTTGATTAGAACCTGAAGATAAGACAAAGTAAATGCCTAAGATTAAACAGTATTTCTTTGGTTTCACCAGATAGATAGGTTTTCTTAAAACCTACTGCTTTTGTTTTGATCCTTCACTCGGGTAACGTCATAAAATATGATCCATCAAAATATTGCCACAACCTGAAGAAGATAGGGGACAATTCCACAAATACCATCCCTGTAACCAACCTCACTTGGAAATTGGAAGGAGGACGTGATCCTATGAGTAAGAAACGACGAGGAGAGTTGTCTGACTTTCACAGCCCTCCTAAGAAGAGAGTAAAAGTACAGTGTGATGCGGGTGCCACTGGGCCTCTGGCTGTTCACCCACGACACAGTTCAGTAATGGACAGTCCACTCCTAATACAGCAGCAGGCTGCACAAAACACACCTCATGATTCCATCAGTCTTTCTAAATTACGCTGTGTACCTAATTCTGATTGTCAGAAACCTAAAAATGTACCTTTTCAGACTCATGGCTTGGAAATTGGCAGAAACAAAAATAGCATGTCTGATGATGATATCGATTCTGAAGATGAATTAAGAGCAATGATTACAAGAGAGGAAAACTTACAGAGAACTACGTGGTCCTCAATAAAAGAACTTGAAAATGATCCCTTTGTAGTTGTAAGGGATGATTTCAAATCAGATGTTCACAAACTTTATTCTTTAACGAGTTTAGGTATCAAAAATAATGTCTCTTGCCAGGTTAAAAATGATTATGTTACCGGAAATGATTGTGAATATGATTCAGGAGATACAGATGAAATCATTGCAATGAAAAAAAACAGTAAGGTAAAAAACAGCACAGAATTTTTAAATAGAGAAAAATCTATATGTCAGAAAACTTTGAAAGACAAAAAAGGCTGTGAATTTTCTGATGATTCTATTAAAGTACAAAACAGAAAAAAAAGAGTAGAGTTAGCAGTCAGTAATGGGGTTAGGTTTCTTAATTGTAAGTCTCCATCTGGCTCCAGTAACAGTGAAGATGCTAATTCTGTGTCGGAATCGGCTGAGTCTGAAGGAGACGAGGAGTATAACGCCATGATGAAAAACTGTCTCCGCGTGAATCTCACTTTAGCTGATTTGGAACACTTGGGTTGTAGTGATGCAGAGGCTCCGAAAGAGAGTACTGAGAGCAATAGCCAGGAAACCACCACCTGCTGCCAGTTTGTCAGGGCCTCCAGGAGCCTCAAGACTCCTGACAGTTCCCATAGAGGCAAACAGTGCATTCACCCTGAGGACATTGTGGCTTCTCTTTTAGAAGGAGAAAAGAACATCTGTAGTAAACAGAAACCAAAGGAAAACAAATTCCAGGCTTTCAAGGGAATAGTCTCACTCTATGGAAAGGAATCCAGGAAAAACTCATTGAAAGAGGGTATTGCCTCTAACAATATTAATAAAGATCAGAATTCCTTGAAACTTCAGGATTCCAGTAGCATTTCCATGGAAAAGGGGTCCTCGTTTGCTGATGGCTTATCAAGAGAACTGACTCCATGCCAACACACAAAGAAGGCAAATAGCCCTAACCATACTAAGCCTCAAAACAGACAGGCCATTTTTGAGAGCCAGAATCCCAAGGTGGTGTCCCCAAGCAATTCAGAAAAGAAAAGTACTACTTCTAGTCCGTTGCTGTTAACAGGTAAGAAGTCCTTAAGTCTTGGTGCAAAGAGTCACAAGATAGACTTTGATAAAGATGGTCGCCACAGTAACCCAAAGATAGAAGATGGTTTGGAGAAGGAGAGGACTGATTCACGCAGCCTTACATCTCCTGAGAAATCACCAAAGGTCTCTTCTGGGAAAGACAGGCCCAGCTGCATGTTCAGTAAACAGACTCAGGAAAGCAGAAGTGATTTCCCACGTTCTGTTAGTAATCCATCAGATGTTACTGAGGATAGGCATGCTCAAGATAATCGGAAGCGTTTGGCAGCCTTAGATGCAAGGCAGAAAGCAAAACAAATACAAAAGAAGCTGGTTCATAATGCTCTAGCAAATTTGGTGAGTACATTTTAAATCTGTTTTTAACAAAAATTCTTTCTCACAAAGTCAAGCTTTTCCTTTCATATGCAGGCAGGTACCTTTAGAGTTGGTGGTCAACTTAGCATTCGCTAATTTTGTGTTTTGTGCCCTTGAGTTATAAGCTTTTATTACCGTATATATACTATATACTACTCCTTCGTATATCCCAAAGAAAGTGAGCGTAAACTTTATTTACTAAGAACATTTTAATTTGTTTTTATCTAAATTTTTCTTCATAATTTTCTCTCATTTAGAAGCTATAACTGGTGTAATTAAGTGATAATATCCTAAGATGTGTGAATTTACATATAAATCAGCTATGGAAGTCTTGCCAAGATTTACTATAGTGAGTTGTTATTCCTTCTTTCAACAATTGTTAAGTACCAGTTCTAGACCTTTACAGTAAGTGCTAGATTTACAAAATGAGTAACATGTGGCTTGTTGGCTTACAAATAAGTTTGTTAGGGCCAGGAGAGAATTGTGCCTCTGTGCCAGGAAGCACGTGGTCTGGAGGACCACCAGGGGAGGCTTCTCTGCAGAAGAAGTGCCTGATCAGTCGGCATGAAAGGATAAGTGAAAATTAGGCAGAGGGAAGAGTGGCAAGGAGAGGAAAGGCATTCCAGGTTAAAGGAGCAATTATAGAGTACAGGGTGGCAAGAAATGAGGCTAGAGAGAAAAGTAGGGGCAAGTCATGAAGAGCCTAAGGAGGCTGGACTTTATTCTTAAGGCTGTGAAAAGACAGTGAAGGATTTTAAACAATGCAGATTGAAGATTAGTTGTGTATATTTTGGAATAGGAGTCTGCAAACTACAGCTTGTGGGCCACCCAGCCCACAGCCTATTTTTGTACCCTGAAAGCTAAGAAGGTTTTTTACGTTTTTAAAGGGTTGTAATAAAAGACAAGAATATGGGACAGAGACCACGTGTAGCCTGCAAAGCCTGAAATATTTACTCTCTGGCCGTTTACAGAAAATGTGTGGTAACCTCTGTGTTAGAAAGATCCTTTAGGCCCTGACAAACCAACAAATTGAATGGGGCAAAACCTGAATAAGGGAGAGCCTTCGGAGGTTGCAAGGACAAATTTAAAAGGTACCAAGAAGATCAAATTGATAGGACTTGGTTATCAACTGGATATGGAGAGAAAGAGAAGTCATAAGTTTCTGTATTGGGCAATTAAGTAGATGATAGTGGCATTCACTGAGTAAGGAAAGGATAGGAAGTAGACTTGGAAGGAGAAGATAAGGTTTGAACCTGGTAAATTTGAGATTAGATTGTCTGAAGATATACTGCTTTTGATGGCCCCCCTAGGATGATCATTCAGAGATCAGGCCAACACACATCATCTTTGGTTCTGACAGTGAAAGTGAAACAAAAGAGACATACATTCAGGAACAAAGCCATCCCAGAGAGGAGCTTGTGAAGGTAAGAAATTAGGACATAACTGTAGGTGTTCATCCATTTTTGTCTGTTGCATATCAAGACCTCTACATAGCTTCGTCTCCACATAAAATCCTCCTGGGAGCTACAGTGCTATCCAGGGCCCCTCAGAACCGCATACCCTGAGACTACAGGTGTCTTGGAAGTTTCCTCCATCATGATCCTATACTCGTCACATCACCTGCTAATTCACCACCACCACTATTACCCTCCAAATCTAGGCTACACTGGGGAACTTCTGGATTAATGATCTGAGAGGCCAGTTAAATATCATTGAGTTAGGAGTTTATGTTCTAACCCACCATCCACCTGTTTATGGTAGATGCATGTACATTCATGGGAGGTATGAAGGGAAAGATTAAGTTATGAAAACAACTGCTGATTACTCAGGTATTAATAAATGTTTGTTTTCTTTGTTCATCAACATGAAAGGAGTCCATCTGTAAAGCACCTGGGAAGCTATTTGATAGCAGCAGTAATGAGGAATCTGATTCTGAAGATGACAGTAACAGGTTTAAAATCAAACCTCAGTTTGAAGGCAGAGCTGGACAGAAGGTTAGTGACGACTGAAAATAATAGAACTTCCAACACCTCCTTCTTATTGTACATAATTCTGGAACAAGGTAGCAGATAGACCTTGACATCCATTCTAGTGTTGAGGTGTTTGGGAGTAAATCCTCTGTGATCCCTTTTGATTGAGTTGTGGTTGGGTGACTTTATGGGAACATTTATGCAGTGGATTTTAAAGCATGAGGAGGTGCACTCTGGAGAGTCTGGCTCTCAGTTGTCAGTGTTTTTTTTTTATCTGTAGCTCATGGATTTGCAGTCTCGCTTTGGCACTGATGACAGATTTCACATGGACTGTCGATTTCTAGAAAGTGACAGTGAAGAGGAACAGAAAGGTAAATGTCTCACTGTCAAAAGAGTCATGATACCAGAGCTGCTGGGACCCTTGGAAATCATCTAGTCTTCCTCCTTCATTTAACGAACGAAGAAACTCTGCATGCCAAGACATTGAATTGAGGAGCTTAGTTAATACGTCCTGAGTTTGTTTGTACATATCAATTTCTTCAGAAACATTTAGTTACTTGAAGCTGCCAGAAAGACCAGGAATAAATAGCATCCACCAGAGGTTCTGTTTTTCTCCATCGCATCCCTGGCATAAGACAAGGCGAGGTGCCTGTATGGCAGCCCACATCAACAGACAGGCATGTTCTGACTGAGGCCATGGAAAACTATTAAGGCACACTTGGCTTTCTTAAAAGAAGAGTGTTTGTCTTTCCTTAGGTGTGCGTGCTGGGTGCGAGTTTTTTAAAAAGCAGTGTAGCCATTTCACTTAAATTCATCCTTATTTGGATATATCTAAGAGTAATTATGCTATCAGAAGCATCCTAACTCCTCTTTTTGAATCCCTATAGAATTTTTCACAGCAGTGGTTTCAAATTTTCTCTGTAAGACCTTCTACTCTTATCATTTTCAAAGGATCTTACCTCCTACTTGCCCAAGAGGATGGCCACATATAGTGAGCTCCCTAAAATTCCCTCTCTTAACCTCAGAATTTCTCTATCCTTACCCCTTATTCTTTTACTTTTGTAACTTTCTTGAGTTAATCTAAATCTGTTTCTTAATCCTCGCCATTCATACTTCCTGTTGCTTCCTTTCTCATTTGCCCATTGATCCTTGCCCTTTCTTTCTACAGACATAGTTAAGTCTCATGGGTTCCCAAAAAGCCATTCTTCATCAGCTCTGCCAGTTTTCTAGTTGCCACCTCACTTCTTTTAGTCTTCTTTTGTTTCTTTCTTTTCTTTTGTGGTAAATATGTAACAAAACATACGCCATTTCAACATTTTTCATATCTGCAATTCGGTGACATTATGTGTATTACGTTATTCAGCCATCACCATTATCTGTTTACATATTTTTCCATCACTCTTAACAGAAACTGAATGTCCCGTAAGCAGTGAGTCTCTCTTTCCCCTTCCCTCCCACCACTGGTAACTACTAATAAACTTTGGTGTCTGTACACTTAGCAGTTCTAGATATTTCATGTAAGCCAGGTCGTACAATATTTGTTTTTTGGGACTGGCTTATTTCACTCAACATAATGTTTTTAAGGTTCATTCATGTTGTAACATGTATCAGGACTTTATTTCTCTTCATGACTGAGTAATATTCCATTATATGTATATACTGCATTTTATGTATCTATTCATATGTTGATGGATATTTCAGTTGTTTCCACCTTTTGTCTATTGTGGCTATGGTGCAGTGAACATTGGTGTACAAATGTCTGTTTGCATTCCTGCTTTACATACCATTTCTTTTTTATTTCTAAACTTGAAATAAAAAATAAATTATATCTAATTCAGTATGTACCATAAGATGTACTTTATTGTGTACTTGATTGAATACTGTCTCCGATTTGATCCTTACAATTCTTTGAGGCAATTATTATGGTACGTTGAGTTTCCAAGGTTTAGCTAGGTTTAAAATAAATTCTCCAAGATTCATACCAAGTAATGTTTCAGAGCTAAGACTTTAGTTCTTCTGACTCAAAGTTCCATGTTGAAAACACAGGAATGGCAGAGCCTTAGAAATAACTTTACATTTAGAAGCAGAATATAGAGTTTACTTTCTTAACTTCAGCCACTTTTATCAGTCTCCTTACAGTTCTTGTGATATATATTCCCTCAAAGCTATGGATAACTTTTTCACTAAGTAGAGTGGCATTTTCTTAAACTTTATTCTCTTCAGCCTACCTGTAATATTTCATTGTTGACCATCCCCTATTGAAATTTTCTCTTCCCTTTACTTCTATTACAACTTCCTGGTTTTCTTCCCAACTCTTGTGGTTCCTAATTTGCTTTTTGCCTCCAGATGTAGACCCTTCCCATAATGCCCTGTGGCTTTAGCTCCCACTTATACATGGTATTTCCCAATTTTGGTCTTTTTTGCTCCTGACTGTTCTCTGAGCTCTCACCTCTTCCTTAAAGGAAGAGGTGGGTCCTTTGAACAGGCTATCCTGTATCCGTGTGAAACTCAGCAAATCCAAAACTAGATTTCTCTCTCTTTCTCTCTCACCCTAAACCAGCTGCTCCTGGCCCTTCTCTCTGTTAATAGAAATTCCACTTTTAGGGCAATCAGATGTATAACCTCCATCTTTTGCTGTATCTTTCCTTCTCAGTTTTTTTGTGAATTGCAAAGACTGTCCTGCAAGTAAGGGCATAAGCCAGTGTCTTACTTGAACTTTTAGTCCTTTCCAACGTTATATTCTACTGCTCCTCTATGTGCACATTCTTAGGTTAAAATTGAAATTACTGTTTTTTGAAGTCAGAAATTGTTGAATATCAGCAGTTTCATATGGTTCAACCTAATATATACATAATCTAAACTCTTTGTATTTTCTTATTTCAGTATACATGCTCATTTTATTTCTTCCACCTAGCATGCTCTCCTCCCACCTCTGGGGATCCAGTTTGCCTTTCCTAGCTCAGTCTCTACCTAATTATAAAGCATTTTTTGGTACAGTTGAATATAATCTCTACCTTCTTTGCATCCTTAGAAATTTTGGGGGCATTTCTGTAGAGAACTTAAATCAGTGTTTTTCTAGTTCTGTTATTGGTTGTTTATATCCTGCAATAAATTGAAAGGGTCTTGAAGCCTTAGACATCTTCTTTTGTAGTTCTATCTGTAACCCAAAATAACTAACTTTGTTCTGATATTTGTCTGTTTCTAGTAGTCAAAGAGCAGATTATAGAGTTCCATGACGCCCTCTGTATGTACAGCACATGACTTTCTACCTAAAATATTTATTACTGAATCAAAGGCTAAAGCCACTTTCTTCTAAAGCATCATATTAACACAGTAAAATTACCACCTTCACTACCTTTATCATTGTTTAGAATGTTAAAACATAGAATAGTCCATAATCACTTTAGTTTTGGTATTAGTATCTTGTGGTTTTATGTTTACCAATATTCACTTTAAAATTTTTTATACTTGTCACTTAAAGCCATTAAAACCAGATTTCACTTTCATAAGTGGTTCTTTTTGTTTGCTGGTCATGGGATTTCTCAGTTCCCTGTGGCATGAGGGTCTTAAGAGATAGGGGAGTTATCAAAATGAAGCTTAATTTTCTTTTTCCTACCTTACTGGGCTTTCCACATATTTAGGTGCTTGGTAATTATTTAATGATTGAGAATTTTAAAGCTATGCTTGCCATGAGGTTGCTAATTATCCTTTCCCTGACAGAGGTAGATGAAAAGAAAACTGCTGAGGAGGAAGAGCTTGCTGCAGAAAAAAAGAAAGCACTGGATGTTGTGCAACATGTGTTGCACATCAACTTGAGCAATTCTACAAGCAAAGGATCAATAACTGCTAAGAAATTTAAGTATGGCTTATGTTGCATCTCATTTCACCATATTTTCCTTCACCATAAATGGCTTCTGGAACTCAGTTTGAAACTAGTGCATTTTAAACTTTCCAGGGAGGGGATTTGGCAGTATGTATCAGAACCCTCAAAAATATACTTACCTTTGACCCAGGGATTCACTTCAAGAAATTAATTCTAAAGAAATTATTTCTATATTTATGTACTTAGATGTTATTGCAGCATTGCTCCCATTAGTGAAACAATTGGAAAGCAGCCAAAATATTCAACAATAATGGACTGACAAAATAAATATGCTGTAACTGTACAGTAAATATTATCTAGCTATTTTAAATGGTCACATTATGTATGTTGTTGTTGTTAGGTGCTGTTGAGTCAGTTCTGACTCATAGTGACCCAGTGTACGATAGAACAAAACAGTGCCTGGTCCTGCTCCATCCTCACAATCTTTGCTGTGTTTGAGCCCATTGTTGCAGCCACTGAGTCAGTCCATCTCCTTGAGGGTCTTCCTCTTTTTGTTGACATTTAAACTGTTTATTATGGAAAATTTAGAACATATATAATTTAGAGAGACTAATGTAATGGAACTGTGCACACCATCCTTTAGCTTCTACAATTATCAACACATGAGCAGTTTTCTCATCTATGTCTTTACTCACTTCATCTTGCCTCCCCAATGAAATATTTTATGCATATCTCAGATATAATTTTATCTGTATATATTTTAGTATGTTTAAAATAATTTTTAAAGTTAAAAAAGATCCAAGGAAACTTAAAACTAGGTAATTTAAAATAAGAGTATTTCTCACAAGATGTTAATACTCTTCTTTGATATCACGCCATTTCTGCTTGTCCCAAAATTAGAGTTTTCCTAGTGTTGAATTATAATTTTATATTTATTTTTTATATTAGTGTTCTGATTTATCTCTTCCAACTTAACAATTTTCTTTTTTTTAACATAGGGACATCATACATTATGATCCAACAAGGCATGACCATGCCACTTTTGAAAGACAAAGAGATGATAAACAAAAAGAAAGGTAAATTTCAAACTACTACTTTGCGTAGTAAAAGGTATGAACTAATCTAATTTCAGATAATGAGAAAAGCAGGTAATAACCAGTATCTATCAATAAGTCCCCATTGTATTTAGTTTAAGACCAGTGGAGGGAAAAGTTAGGAATTATTAACATGGTGGAGAAGTCTTACTTTTGGCAAAGGAATCCCATCCATTAATAACGATGTGTGCTCCTGCTCTAGTATGGTGCTTCCTACTTGTACTGGTTTCCTGTGACTGCTGTAACAAATTACCACAAACTTGGTGGCTTAAAACAACGGGAATTTATTTTCTCACAGGTCTGGGGGCTAGAAGTCTGAAATCAAGGTGTTAGGAAGGCCACACTCCCTCTCGAAGAGGTGTAAGGGGGACCCATTCCATGCCTTTCTTTTAGCTTCTGGTGGCTGCTGGCAATCCTTGGTCTTTCTTGGCTGGTGACCACAACACTGTATTCTCTGCATCTGTCTTCACACAGCCTCCTCCTCCCGTGTGTTTCTCTGTGTGTCTCTTATAAGGACACTTGTGATTACATTTAGGGGCCACTTGGATAATCTGGGGGTCTCTTCATTTCAAGATCCTTAACTTAATTACATTCACAAAGACCCTTTTCCAAATAACCTAACACTCAGTTCCAGGAATTAGAACATAGACATATTTTCTTGGGGGCTACCATTCAACTCACTGCACTATTCTAGTGTGGTACCCGTTGCCATCAAGTTGATTCTAGTGTGGTAAAAGCTTCTATTTTCAATAAACGTGCAGTCAGTTTGGTAAATATGGCAAATAAAAGGAGCAACAAGTACTTTTGCCTGACTTAATATCTTCATTTTCCTACTATTAATAGCAACTAAAATCACTGAAAGCGATGTGGTATCCTGGATTGGATCCTGGAAAAAGAATATTAGTGGAGAAACTGGTGAAATCAGAATAAATTCTTACGAGTTTAGTTACTAGTAACGTACTGATGTTAATATTTTAGTTTTGACAATGGTACCATAGTTATATACGATGGTAACATTAGGCGAAACTAGGCAAAGACTATTTAGGAACTTTGTACAATTTTTGCAACCTTTCTGTAAATCTAAAATGACTCTAAAATTAAAACTTTATTTTAAAGGGAGGGAAGGGGAAAGGGGGGTGTTGCTTACGTAGTACTGTGTTTGGTTTACAGTGATGAAAAAATTGCATTGATTAAGGGTAGGGTAGCATAGCTGATTAATATAATTGCTGTCAATCAGTTGTACACTTGGCAAAAGTTGTATGATATTTTTACAAAACAAAACAACCAAAAAAGAAAAGTGCAGCTGCTGAGGCTGCTTATGTACAACCAAACATCTGATAGGATTCAGTTCCTTGGTTTGGAGGTTTGGGGTCATGGTTCCATGGAACATCCCAGTTAACTGGTCTACTGATATGTTCAGTGCTAGTGCTGTACTCCTAGTTTGTTGCTTAGTTGCTGGGGTCTTGATAGTTTACAAGTGGTCATCCAAGGAACAGCGATTAGTCTCTATTCGCCTGGAGCAACAGAGGAAGAAGAAGAGTCAGGAATAGGAGGATATAGAATGTATGGCTAATTGCCTCCATGAACAACTGCCTCCTTTGCCGTGAGACCAGAAGAACTAGATGTTGCTTGGCTACCATTACTGCACATTTTGATCAAAGATTCCACAGAAGAATCCTTATCAAAAGAGAGAAAATGCAGAACAGAATTTCAAATTCTTATGGACTCCATCTTTTCTGGAACCACAGGGGCTGGGTGAACCCCTGAAACTATTGCCCTGAGATAATCTTTAAACCTCAAACCAAAAATGTCCCCTGAAGTCTTTTTACAACCAAACAATAGTTTAGCTTAACTAGTAAAGATTGTCTGCCTTGAGCATTATGGCCTTTTAAGAACTATCTCTATGGGATCAAATTGACAACAGGAATTCGAAAGATTAGATAGGAACCTTGGGGGGCAGTGAGTTTATATTAATGGGAGAGGAACAACTCAGAAAAGGAGGGTGAAAATGGTTGTACAACTTGAAGAACGTAATCAGTGTCACTGAGTTGTACATGTAGAAACTGTTGAATTGGTGTATGTTTTGCTGTGTTTATTCTCAATAACAACAAAAATTAAAAACAATGTTTAAAAAAACACTTTATTTTAGAAAAATCACATCAGACCAAAGTAGAAGTAATATAAATATTCTTTGCAGTGTAGAATTTTTGTGTATTATTTCAGCTAGCCCCCATTGAACATGACAGGTGTGTGAGAGCTGTTGTGTATTATGTATCAGTTTTGTTTTTCTGTCTAGGGTGTATTAGTTATCTATTGCTGTGTAACAAACTACCTAAAATATAGCATCCTAAAACCACAAACATTTATTATCTCAGAATGTCTGTGGGTCAAGAATTTGTGCACTTCATTATGTGCTTCTGGCTCCAAGACTCTTATGAGGTTGCAGGGAGATGGTGCCTACAGCTTCCATCTCTGAATGCTTGCCTGGGTCTCAATGATCTGTGTCTTAGGCTGGGTTCTCTCAAGACGCAAACCAGTAAAGGGTATAAATATATATATAGAGAGAGAGATTTATATCAAGGAAATGGCTCACGGTTGTAGAGGCTGTAACATCCCAAGTCCATGGGTCAGAAAAGAGGCTTCTGATTCACATAGCCACAGGGGCTGGCAAACCGAAGATCGGCAGGCTGGAGAGCAGGGCTGTTGCTCACAGGCTGAGAAGATCAACACATCTCCAAGATCAGCAGGCAAGGCTGCAGGTAAGCTGCTAGCTCAAGTTCCAAGAACCAGAGGTCAGATGAACAAGAGCCAGCCACAGGATCCAAAATAAGCAAAAGCCCCAGCAAGGAGAGGTGGAAGAGCTAGGCAGCTGGAAGGCAGAGAGATGAAGGGTGAGGCGGGCAGTGAGCTGCCACAGGCCCCACCCCCAGAGGTACCAGCTCGCAGCAGATCCCATCATGGGGTGATCACATATCAAATCTCAACACGGAAGTGATCACAACATTATATGACTGCTGAAACACTGAGAATCATGGCCCAGCCAAGTTGACACACAATCCTAACTATCATAATCTGCTTCCAAGGTGACTCACTCATGGCTGTTGCCAGGGGACTTCAGTTTCTTGCTTCATGGGCCTCTCCAGTAGGCTGCTTAAGTGCCCTTACAACATGGTCTCTCCCAGAGCCTGAGAGAGAAAGAGAAGGAAGCCACACTGTATTTTATGATCTAGTCTCAAAATTTACATACCGACACATCTGTCTTATTCAAATTTTAGAAGCAAGTCACTTGAGTCTAACCCACACTTTGATGGGTGACTCAAGCTCCTCCTCTTGAAAGGAGTAGTAGGACAGAGTTTGTGAATATATTTTGAAACCACCACAATCCACCGTCTGGCCACAAATTACGTTATCACATGCTCACCCCCCTTTCCCTAGAATCCCCCAAAGTCTCATCCCTTTATAACATTAGCTCAAAATACAGGATGTCATCAGATCTAAGTGCAGATGAGGCATATGTGTTGCAGTTCTTTGAATATAGTTCTTTTTTGATCAGACCTGCAAACTAGAGAGACAGTTGTTTGCCCCTCCCCCAACATAAAATGGTGGAACAGACATAAGATAACCATTGTAAACACTACTGTTCAACAAGGGGAAAGCAGGAGGCACTGGTCCACAGTAGCTCTGAAATCCAGACAGGCAAATTCTTTGCTTGTACATTTGATTAGGATTGAGGGTCTCAGTATAGTTCTCTGTGGATTTTGGCTCTGCCTTTTGGATCAGTCTTTTTCAATAATGGTAGCACAGGTTTGCAGCTGAGTAGTTTTTTCAACCTGCTTTTTCCCTGTAGAAGTTTGAGGATCCAAAAGACTTTTTTTTGTTTTCTAATCTCTCTTTACCTGTTCCAGCTGCAAGCTGGTGGTGTTTCTGCTATACAGTTCTCTTAAAATCTTTGTGAGTCTCCTGTGATTCTTCAAGTACACTCCATTAGACAAAGGCCACACCCACAAATCGTTTCGAGATAAGCTCTTCTTGGACTTCTGCTAAAACTGCAGGAGGAACATGTTTATGAGATCCATAAAAGCCCTAGTCTGTGATCAATTGATCTAGGTTCCCATCTAGGTTCTTAAGGGATTTTGTTTTATATTTGGACCAGGGTCTGTAAACTTTTTTTTTTCCCCAACCATTTAAAAATAAAAGACATTGTTAACTTGCAGTCCATACGTAAATATGTGGCAGGCTGGATTGGGCCGGTAGCAAGTTTGCTTTAGACCACGTTTTCTAGAGATTACCTTAGATTAGGTCTTTGCTCAGAAACCTTTTCTTAAATTTCATGTCCTTTGCTTTTTAAAGATTAGGAATCTACAAAACCTGGAAGTACTGGCTCCTTAAAAAAAAAAAAAAATTCTTCCTTTAGTTTACCTCTGTCCTCTCGCATTTTATTCTATAAGCAGCAAGAAGAAATCTGAAAGTACCTTTAACACTTTCCTGGAAATTCCCTAGCTAAATCACCCAGTTAATTAGGTCAATATTCTGCTCTCCACATTAATACGGTGTCACTAAACTTTCTGCTACTACATAACAAGGATCCTCTTTCCTCCAATTTCCAATTGCGTTTACCCTATTGTTCTTGCAAGCCCTTACCTGTAGTCTCATTAAAGGCCATGTGATTTTTACTAACAGTTTCCTCAGGGCCCTTCAGGTTTTCACTAACACCATTGTCAATGACATTCCGACTTCTACCGTCATTGCCTGGGTTCTAAATGTAAAACCACTCCTACGTTTAAAGTTTTTGGCACAGCAGTACCCCACTTCCAGGTATAAAAATCTGTATCAGTTATCTATCATCGTGTAAAAAATTACCCTAAAACTTATCAACTTAAAACCTCAAACATTTATTAAGGTCACAATTTCTGTGAGTCACAAATTTGGGTACAGCTTCACTGGGTAGTTCTGGCTTAGGCTCTCAAGACTTTCAGTTAAGATGTCACCTGGTGCTGCAGTGTGTAAAGGTTGACTAGGGTGGAAAATCCTCTTCCAAGGTGGCTCATTCATGTGGCTATTAGCAGAAGGCCTCAGTTCCTCACTGGCGTCACAACATGGCAGCTGGCTTCTCTCAAAGCAAGAAATCGAAATTGGGGAGAGACAGCAAGGAGGAAGCTGTAGAGTATTCTGTGACCCTAGTCTCAGAAGTCACACACCATCACATCTACCCTATTCTGTTTGTTAAAAGAGGTCACTAAGTCCAACCCACGCTCAAGGGATAGGGTATTAACCTCCACCTCTGGAAGGAAGGCATATCAGAATTTTTGGACCAATTTTAGAACCACCACTTTGAGGCTCAGTGATGATCCCTTGGAACTGTGTATGTAACGTAATTTTTGTAGAACTCAGTTTGCTAGAAGGCATATCTGTCTTAAATCCTAACCACTGTGGTTTACTTAGTGAAGTATTAAAAGATTCTATGAGATGGTCTCCACCAATAAGTTGGTTATTTAGGACATCCTGGTCACTTATTATTTTAGCTAATACTTTAAGAACCTTTGGCCTGATCTTATATATAACATATGGAATGAACTCTTATAGGAAACAGGATTTTAATATTTCTTAGCTTAAACTCAATATTGAAAATAGCCATGTAATGTTTAGTCTAAGCTTAAAGAGAAAAGCTTATTAAATATAGAGCAGCTTTATGGTAAAATAAACATTTCATTTCAAAATGGACTAATTTTACCACATTTATACTTCATTTCTAAAACTAAGTTCTAACCAAATCCTTTTATGTCAGTTTCATAAAATGCACAGAAGTGTAGAACTTGAAATGGTCTTAGAAGTGACCTGGTTTAGTATATTCAATTTTCAGTTGAGAAGACTGAGGCCCCTTGACATTGCTTTTCTTACTCAAAGCTAACATCTTAGGTGTCATTTGTGAAATATAGAAGTTGAGATAGAAGAATATGATTAATGTTTAATATTTGGAGCTGTTTGAGATATTTTGCATAAAACTTATTGGGTGAAAATTATGCTTTTATTAGTTGAGTTTTTTTTTATGTGGATCCTCTTTATTGTTGAATGAATGGAATTAGAAGTTATTGAAAGTGTTTCCTTTCCTGATGTCTGGAAATTTTCCCAAAGGTGACTATTTGTTTGTGATGCATATATCTGTATATGTCATGGCAGTAAAGCAAAGCGAAAGAAGAAAAGGGCAGAATGTGAGAAGCTACCTGAGGTATCGAAAGAAATGTATTATAGCATTGCTACGGATTTGAAAGAAAGACTCCAAACTACAAAAGATAGCAGTGAAAAGAAAGAAAACATACCCTGGAATGTAGACTGTGATGGAGACAAAACAGAAATAAATGACCCTACGCCTCTAAAGAATGGGGATGAGGAGCCGGCTGGGTTTACATTTTCCTTTTTTGATTCAGATGCTAAAGATGTAAAGGAAGGTAATTTTTCTCTTTTCCTTTTTCACTTCAGACAGTTTGAACTTAATAGTCTACATTAAGTGTAATGATTTAACCTTAGTGAGTAAAAGACTCTTCCTTCCACACATAAGCAGTGTGAGATTCAGGATTCATGATCAGAAATGTAATGTGCCTGAAGCTGTGTTTAATACAAGAAGAAATCGTTTTTGCAAACTTCTGATTAGTTGCCATATGAAATGAGGCCAGAGAATAGTGTGCACCATCCCCTTCTTTTGCTCAGTAGAAACATCCATGAAGAAGTGTAATGAACCATATATTTAAATAGTTTCACATGGTAAGTGCAAGGTCCCTTGGTGGCGCAAACAGTTTGTGCTGGAGAAGCCATGACTTATGGACAGCCAGTGCTGCATATCGTGGGGAAAAAAAAGAAATAGGTAAACATCTTAGCTTTAAACATGTATGCATGTGATTGATATGCCAGTTGTTTTTGAAAGTTTATCCTTGGATTTTGCCAGAACCCAAGGTAAAGTATAAATACTAGTACCTCTAATTTTGCATTCCATTTCAGGATACTTGCCTCTGAAGCCCAATATGGACCACATTAAAAACATCTCTTCCTTAGTAGACTGTGACTCTTCCAGTATCCAGATATACACGTAGCTTTTCTAGAACTTTATTATAAAAAGCAGTATATACCTTTATAGAAGAATATATGCAGACCTAACTATGGTTGATTCTACTTCAGAGATCAGCGTCCATGTATTAGATGCCAGCCCTGTGGTACTTTAACAGGAGGCATAACAATCTAGTGGTAGTTTTTCAAATATTGTTATAAATAAGCCGCAATCTCTCATGTCCTCTGCTTCATTTTATTGCCTGTATTGTCTCCATTTGAGTACCTTGTTCAGTAGAGTTGGTGCTGATATGGATATTAGCTACCATTCTTCTTTCAGAGCCACATGTGAAGAAATTTACCTGGAAGTGAGTTCTGTAGATGCCCAGCAAACCTGGAAGGTTTGCTTTTAAGTCCTTGGGAAACTTTGAGGGCTCGTGAGGTGATAGTCTGTATTTTATAGCACTGGCTTCTTCAGCAGTTCTAGAACGGGGTTTTGGGAATTGAATACCTAAGGATATGTTCCTTTTCTCATTTATAAATAATCAGAAAGGGAAACCTGGTTTCACTGCATCATGTTATATTTTAGTCTTCATTCTAGCACAAGTGCCAAATTTACTTAGTCTTTTTTTTTTCTAGTTATGTATTAGACATTTATAACTAAAATACCTTTAGTTTTTGTGCCTTTTCATAGTATTACTATATTCTACTCTAGCAGTGTCAAAAAATATGATAGTAGCTTCACTCAATATTTGAAAAAATAAAAAGATGATGTTACCTATTGTAAGTTAATGATTAAGTTATTGAAAATTTAGAGATATATCTGCGTGGTGAAAGTACCGTATTTTTACACACAGAATGCACGTGTTTTATGTTTTTTTGGCAACCACACATTCCCCGTATGAGGTATTTTCATAAGTGTGCTATGCTTTTTTTTTTTTTTTTTTTTACAGCAACATGTACAAAAAATCAGCATAGTGCACTCATGAAAATACCTGGGGGGGAACGCGGTTGGCAAAAAAAAAACAAAAAACATATAACACGTTTGTTATTTGCATAAAAAATACAGTAAGAAACATGCTTCTTCAGAAGTAACTGAGTTTTTCAGTTATAAGCCCATCATCATTTATTTTTGTGACAATATAGAGACCTATAGAGTTGAAACAGTGAAACCTGGAAAGATTGCCTGGCAGGAAGACCCTTGTTTTCAAGACAGCAGCTCAAAAGAGGAAGATGCTACTGAAGTCATAGATCACAGAAGGCCCAACTCAGGGTAAGTAATTTGTTTCTATTCAAGTGTATTTCATATTTTGTAAAATCTGAGTTAGATACACTTTAGAAATAGTATAGAAGTATCTAAGCTTATCTTCACAAGACAACTTCATGTTCTCTTAGCTCCTTTAGAGAGTTCTCTAACCTTTTGGTAATGGGGTACTTGTTTCTTTTTCCTTGAGATTTGGATAGCACTGGTGGGGGCTGGGGGATGTGATGAGCACAGGGACAGGGACCTGATAGTGATGTTGCTAATTGGAAACAGCCTGCTGCAGTGTGCCGTCTCCCCTCCCCCTTGCAACTACTGGCAACCGGAGGTGGTGGCTTCTGGGGGGTGAGCATGTGCTGTCAGAAACCAGAATGGGGAGGGTAGAGTTTGTACTTAAACAACTCTTGATTATCAAAGCTTGAGGTAGAAGAATGTTGAATAGAGAGGGGATGGAGTCATTTCCACTCAGGGAAATAAATGAGCAAAAATAAAAAGCAGATATATTTGAGGAGTAGTCATTTATATTTTCAATGTGAACATTTCTTCTTAAGGATTAAAATTAAACCAACCAATATATGCTTGTCTATCTCTGTCTTTCTCTTTCTTCAGAGAAGTATCATTACCTGAGAAAGAGACCAGTAGATTTTTCTTTTTCTGTAAGAATGACGAAAGACTTCATGGTAAGTCCATTTTTTTCATTAAATGCTTTAGTAGTACAGCTTCTTCTTTTTTTTTTTTTTAAATAATTTCTATATGTACAATTCAGTGAGATTGATTCTATTCTTCAAGTTAATGCAACCATTCTCAACCTCCTTTTCCGAATTGTTCTTCCCCCATTAACTCACTGCCCCCTAAACCTCCTATCTAATCTTTTGAGTTGCTGTTGTCAGTTTGATCCCATGTAGATAGTTCTTTAAAAGAGCACAATGCTCAGGGAAGATATTCTTTACTAGTTAAACTATTGTTTGGTTTAAAAAAGACTTCAGAGGATAGTTTTGGTTTACAGTTTAAAGATTATCTCAGGGTTAAGTAAAGTACTATTGAAGAAGAATAAAGTAGGAGGACTCACACTATCTGACCTCAGAACCTACTATACAGCTACAGTAGTCAAAACAGCCTGGTACTGGTACAGCAACAGACACATTGACCAATGGAACAGAATTGAGAACCCAGATGTAAATCCATCCACCTACGGTCATCTGATCTTTGACAAAGGTCCAAAGTCCCTCAAATGGGGAAAAGACAGTCTTTTTAACAAATGGTGCTGGCAAAACTAGATGTCCATCTGCAAAAAAATGAAACAGGACCCTCAAACCATACACAAAAACTACTTCAAAATGGATCAAAGACCTAAATATAAAAACCAAAAACTATAAAGATCATGGAAGAAAAAATATGGTCAACTCTAGGGGCCCTAATACATGGCATTAACAGGATACAAGCCATGACTAACAACACACAAACACCAGGAGATAAGCTAGATAACTGGGATCTTCTAAAAATTAAACACTTACGTGTATCAAAAGACTTCACCGAAAGAGTAAAATGAGAACCTACAGACTGGGAAAAATTTTTTGGCTATGACATCTGACAAAGGTATAATCTCTAAAATCTACAGGAAAATCCAGCATCTCTACAACAAAAAAAAAAAAAATCCAGTTAATAAATGGGCAGACATTAGAGAAATGCAAATCAAAACCACAGTGAGATACCATCTCACCTTGTCATTACTGGCGTGAATCAAAAAAACAAAAAAATAACAAATGTTGGAGAGGCCGCAGAGAGATTGGAATGCTTATGCACTGTTGGTGGGAATGCAGAATGATACAACCATTTTGGAAAACAATATAGCGCTTCTTTAAAAAGCTAGAAATAGAAACACCGTATGATCCAGCAATTCCACTTCTACGAATATATCCTAGACAAATAAGAGCCATCACACGAATAGATATATGCACACCCACGTTCATTGCAGCATTGTTCACAATAGCAAAAAGATGGAAACAACCTAAGTGTCCATCAACAGATGAATGGATAAACAAACTATGGTACATGCACACAATGGAATACTACACAGTAAAGAACAATGATGAATCTGCAAAGCATCTGACAACATGGATGAATCTGGAGGGCATTATGCTGAGTGAAGTAAGTCAATCAGAAAAGGACAAATATAAGACCACTATACAAACTCATGAAAAGGTTTACACACAAAAGGAAACAATCTTTGATGGTTACAAGTGAGGGGAGGGTTGGGGAGGGAAAACCACTAAATAGACGATAGGTATGTGGTAACTATGGTGAAGGTTAAGACAGTACACAATATTGGGGAAGCCAGCACAACTTGTCAAAGTACAGGTCATGAAGGCTCCACAGATACATCCAAACTCCCTGAGGGAAATTGCTGGGCTGAGGGCTGTGGGGACCATAGTCTCAGGGAGCATCTAGCTCCAACTACTCTGTCTGACAGAAACTGGAGAAACCCCAAGAGTAAGGCCCCCAGACACCCTTAAAGCTCAGTAATGAAGTCACTCCTTATGTTCACCCTTCAGCCAAAGATTAGACAGGCCCATAAAACAAAATGAGACTAAATGGGCACACCAGCCCAGGGGTAAGGACAAGAAGGCAGGAGGGGACAGGAAAGCATTAATGGGGAACCCAAGATTAAGAAGGGGAGAGTGTTGACATGCCATGGAGTTGGCAACCAATGTCACAAAACGTGTATGTATTGTTTAATGAGAAACTAGTTTGCTTTGTAAACCTTCATCTAAAGTACAATAAAAATAAAAAAAGATTATCTCAGGGTAAATTTATCCAGCCTCAATGACTCCAGAAAGTGTGGATTCCAATAGGACAGTTCTTTCCACTGCACCCAGTGATATAATAACGTGCACCCAGATTAGAACAGTTTTGTCAAGTTCTGACCATGAAGAATACTTTGTAATGTGTTATGGTTTTGCTACCTCCATCAGACTGACGCATGTTAACTTATGAAGCTCTCCAGGGATAGAGAGCTCACCACGCACCACCTTCTTTGCTCATTCATTATCCTCTACTACAGCTGGTTTTGTTGTGGAGCTTGCTTACATAGTAGATGTAACAAGCCCTAAGTTTTTATTATTTATAGAAGTCCATGTGAAAACTCCAAGGCTGCTGGTGAACTCCTCATTTATTTCTTAAAGCCTAGCACAAACAGAAATCAACAGTTACATAATAGTAAATTGTATATAAAAAGTATTATCCTAGGAATACTACATTTTTATTTCTCAAAAAGCATACAATTTTTTTTTTTTGAAAATTCATCAAAAATGGAAAAGATGGACTTAACCTAACGGAAAAGATGGACTTAACCTAACCCTCACACCATACACAAAAACCAATTCAAAATGAATGAAGGACCTAAATATAAAAACTAAAACCATAAAATTCCTAGAAGAATATGTAGGGACGAAGCTGTAGGACCTAGTTTTTAGTAGTGAGCTATCAGATGCGACAACAAAAGCACGAGCAGCAAAAAACAAAATGTAAATGGGACCTCACAAAAATTAAATACTTAATGTGTATCAAAGGACTTTAACCAAAAAGTGAAAAGACAGCCTGTTGATTGAGAGAAAATGTTTGGGAACCATATATCTGATAAGGGTCTAATATCCAAAATACAGTATTTCTACAAATAAGCAGAAAGACAAATAACCCAGTCAAAAAATGGGTAAAGGACTTGAACCAACAGTTCACCAAAGAGGATATTCAAATGGCCAACAAACACTTGAAAAGAGATGCAGATCACAACTACAATGAGACACCGTCTCACCCCCATTAGGATGGCAAGGGATCAAAAAAATGGAAATAATTTGGCGATGCCTCTAAAATTTGAACATAAAACTACAATATGACCCAGCAATTCCACTTTTTGGTATATACCAAAAAACCTTAAAGCTGCAACGCGACAGACACATGTACATCAGTGTTCATTGCAGCAATACTCACAATTTCCAAAAGGTAGAAACCAAAATGTCCATCAATTTATGAATGGATAAACAAAGTGTGTTAAATACATACAATGGTATATTACTCGGGCATAAAGAGGAAAGACGTTCTGGTGCATGCCACAACATGGATAAACCTAGAAAACATGTTGGGTGAAATCAGAAACCAAAACTTCTTGCCGTCAAGTCAGTTCTGACACACAGCAACCCTATAGGACAGAGTAGAACTGCGTAGGGTTTCTAAGGAGCAGCTGGTGGACTCCAACTACCAACCTTTTTGCTTCCTTAGATTACAGCCTTGGAAACCCTATGGGGCAGTTCTACTCTCTCTTACGGGGTTGCTGTGCACTCTACGGCAGTGAGTTTGGACCAGGAGTGGGAGGGAGAGGGAAGGAAACCGTTTTTGCTTGGGGTGCATTGAATGTTTGTTAATGGTGGAATAATTTGGAAAAGGGTAGTGAGGATGGTTACACAACTTGAAGAATGTAATCAGTGTCACTGAATTATACATGTAGAAATTGTTGAATTGCTATATGTTTTGTTCAGTATATTTTCACAATTTAAAAAAAGAAAAGGCCTTAACTAGCATTCACATTGGCATCCTTGATGATACCAGCACTAGAATATTGTCTGTGATGATATTAACTTGCTGCCTCATCTTTTTCGGTTTTCCCCTAGTAGGTTCTGACTTATTCTGGAGAGGAGCAGGAAGTGATATGAGCAGGAATTGTTGGGAGACCCGAACAAATAACCTGCGTATGGTGAGTAATTGTATCTCCATATAGATTGTCTCCTAAAATACATGTATTATATCCTTTGCATTTCTTTGTGTTAATATTTCCCTGGTGTAAGAATAATTGGAATGAGATATAAAACTTAAGAAAGGATGACAACTGACAGCATGATTTAAACTGTCTGAATTATAGAACCAGGAGGGAACTTGAAGTTTTTTTTAATTCAACCTATACATGGTACAAATGAGGAAACTGAAGACTGGCCACAGTAACTGCCTGGTCTTAGAGTTCTATCCAGGCTTATTGAATAATATGAAAACATGAGTTTTTTGTTCTTTGTTTTTTGTCTTTTTTTTAAAAAAAAACTGAATTGCAATTCCCACAGTAAAGATTTAAAGCCGGAAGTTTGAATATTCCCTATTCATTCTAAGCTAGCGCTTCCAAAATGGGTGGATTGCCTTGAATTTTCACAACCCTGAGACTGGATAACCTTTTACTGTCTAGTATGCAACACTTGAAAACAGTTTACATTTATTGTTAACAAAGGTTTTTGGTTTTGTTTTTCTAGGACTGTCGGAAGAAGCATAAAGATGCAAAAAGAAAAGTGAAACCAAAATAATGAGTATCACCATTGGTTATGATACTGTATGTGAACAGGCTCACCTAAGGAAATTGACCCAGAAAATAATTTTAGCTGACAAAGAAGAAATTTTAGAATGAAGAACATCCAAATTCTGGTTAATGGAATATCATTCTGGTTGCTGTCTTTTTCTGCATAACTGTACTGTACTTCTAAGTAATTACTTCAAAAAATTAAACTGAACTTTTTTTAATGAAGCCCAGCATAGATCCCCAAAATACCTTTCAACTTTTTGTATGGAATCTCTTTGCTTTCCATCCTTAATAATTCATAGGTATCTTCTGATGTAAGCCTTACATGAAACCTTTTTTTAATAAGTGGGTCAAAGTAGTTGTGTTTTCCAAGTTAGGCTTTATGTGAATTATAGGCTGTTTGAAATACTTATTTCTGTTTGCACTGAATACACCTTATCTCCATTTCGTCATTTCTTTTTAATGAACAGTCTAATTACAAGTCAACCTGGAGTTCTGTACAAGACTACCTTTGAGGACTAGAAAAGGAAGCCGAATAGAGTATTCTTGTCCTTGGCCTCCAGGAATTAGGAAGCAGCATATGAAGGCAGGCTCATCAATCCCAAAATCCTGGTTAGACCAGAAACATATGAAAAATAACTAGTGTCTGAAAGATGTATGACCACAATTAGGAGTCAGGAGTCAATCCAGATAAAGAAGTAGATTTAATAATTAAAAAACCAACCTAAGATTCAGGATAAATATGCTCCCTATCAAACTGGGCTTTATAAAAAGTGTTATATCAACCTTAGTGCCCATCAGCAGATGAATGGATAAACAAAGTATGGTGTATACACACATTGCAGTACTATGTGATGAAGAATAATGATGAATCTGTGAAACATCTGACAACATGGATGAATCTGGAGGGCATTATGTTGAGTGAAATAAGTCAATCACAAAAGGATAAATACTGTGTGAGACCACAATTATAAAAACTCATGAAAAGGTTTACGTACAGAAAGAAACAATCTTTGATGGGTACAAGGTAGGGAAGGGGTGGGGAGGGAAAAACACTAACTAGACAATAGACAGTGGTAACTGTGGTGAAGGGTAGGACAGTATACAATACTGGGGAAGCCAGCACAACTTGACCAAGGCAGAGTCATAGAGGCATCATAGACACATCCAAACTACCATAAAGGATCGAGTTACTGGGCTGAGGGCTGGTGACCATGGTCTCGGGGAACATCTAATTCAATTGGCGTAACATAGTTTATAAAGAAAATGTTCTTCATTCTACTTTGGTGAGTAGTGTCTGGGGTCTTAAAAGCTTTGAGCAGCCATCTAAGATAGGTCTACTGGTCCCGCCCCATCTGGAGCAAGGTAGAATGAAGAAAACCAAAGACACAAGAGAAAGTCCAAAGGACTAGAGGAACACAACTACCACAGCCTCCACCTGGCTGAGTCCAGCACAACTAGATGGTGCCTGGCTACCACCACTGACTGCTCTGACAGGGATCACAACAGATGGTCCCGGACAGAGCTGGAGAAAAATGTAGAACAAAATGGTAACTCATAAAAAAGAGTAGACTTACTGGCCTGACAGACTAGAAAAACCCGAAGAGTATGGCCCCCGGACACCCTTTTAGCTCAGTAATGAAGTGACTCCCGAGGTTCACCATTCAGACAAAGCTAAGACATTCCCATAAAACAAAATGAGACTAATGGGGCACAACAGTCCAGGGACGAGGACTAGAAGGCAGGAGGGGACAGGAAAGCTGGTAATAGGGAACCCAAGGTTGAGAAGGGATAGTCTTGACATGCCATGGGGTTGTTAACCATTGTCATAAAATGTGTACTGTTTAATCAGAAACTATTCCGTAAACCTTCATCTAAAGTACAAAAAAAAGAAGACTGAGAAATAGATTAAAAAAAAAAAAAACTACGGAGCACAGTTCTACTCTGGCACACATGGGATCATCACAAGTAAAAAAAAATGTTCTACATTCTACTTTGATGAGTAGCGTCTGGGGTCTTCAAAGCTTTATGAGTGGCCATCTAAGATCCGTCTACTGGTCCCACCCCATCTGGAGCAAGGTAAAATGAAGAAAACCAAAGACAAAAGAGATTAGTCCAAAGGACTAGAGGAACACAACTAACAGCCTCCACCGGGCTGGGTCCAGCACAACTAGATGGTGCCTGGCTACCACCACTGACTGCTCTGACAGGAATCATAATAGAGGATCCCAGACAGAGCTGGAGAAAAATGTAGAACAAAATTCAATCCCACAAAGACTAGATTTACTAGTCTGATGGAGACTGGAGAAACCCCAAGATTATGGCCTCCAGACACCCTTTTAACTCAGTAGTCAACTCCTGAGGTTCACCCTTCAGGCAAAGATTAGACAGGCTCATGAAACAATAATAACGTAGCTCAACCCCGTATACGAGAGTAAATGGGTACCCTAGCCCAGGGACAAGGACGAGAAAGCAGCAGGGGACAGGAAAGCTGGACAAATGGAAATGAGGACCTCCAGGGTTGAAAAGGGGACAGTGTTGACATGTCACGGGGTCGGCAACAAATGTCACAAAACAATATGTTCCATGAGAAACTAATTTGATCTGTAAACCTTCACCTAAAGCACAAAATTTTTTAGTGTTATATAGACAGTTCCAAATGATTATAATTTAACCCTCATGTGTGTATCTGAGATTCTAAGTGGATTTACATCATGATGGTCTCTCCCAATTGAATGTAAACTGTATGAGGGCTTTATTCTAATCCAGCTCGTTAAGAATTATGGCCCCACTGCCTAGAATAGTGTCTAGCACATAGTGCGTACTCAATGTTTTTTAATAAATAGGGGGTCCAAGGAACAAAGTAGCCAGAGTCATTCTGGATTCCTCCGTTTCCAAGACTTCAAACTTCATGGAGAATAGGAACAACCACTCGAAGATAAATAATTCAAATGTTCCACCTTCTCTTAATGTAGATCACATTTATACCATTATACCCTTTTATCTACTGCTGCAGTGGTTAAGAGCTTTGCTGCTAACCAAAAGGTCAGCAGTTCCAATCTACCAGCTGCTTCTTGGAAACCCTATGGGGCAGTTCTACTCGGTCCTATAGGGTCGCTATGAGTCAGAATCAACTCAGCAACGAGTATCTATCACAGCATGACAAACTGACCTGGGGACTGCTCATCTCTGGTCCATGTAATGTCCCTTAGGGTGGCTCAGCTGGGGCTAGAGGATCCACTTCTAAGATGGCTTTCTCTTAGTGCCTCTTCATGGGCTTCTTCACAGCATGGCAACTGGGTTCCAGAAACAAGTATTCCAAGAGGCAGGAAGCAGCTGCTACCAGACTCTTAAGGCCTGGACCCAGAAACTGTCTCAGAGGCATTTCCACTGTATTCTACTGGTCAAGACAGATACAGCCCACCCAGATTCAAAGGGAGGAGACACAGACCTTCAGCTCTCAATGTGAAGAGTATCAGATAATTTGTGTCCATATTAAATCTGCAACACCCTCCAAACCAGAAGCAGATGAGTAAGGGACATCAAGTGGACTGACTTGTGTTTGGGCCCTATTAAGATTGTGTGCTGGTTAAGATTCTGCGTCAACTTGGCTGGGCCATGATTTACAGTGTTCTGACCATCATGTGATGTGGTCACTTCCTGGTTGAGATCTAGTATGTGATCACCCCCATGATGGGATCTGCTGTGAGTAGCCAATTGGTTGAAGGGGAGTTTCCTTGGGTGTGTGGCCTGCATCGAGTACGGGCAGATGTTTCTGGCAGGGTTCAGGGGCTTTTGCTCATTCTGGATCCTGCAGCTGGCTCCTATACATCTGACCTCTGCTTCTTGGGACGTGAGCTCGTAGCTTACCTGCAGTCTTGCCTGTCGATCTTGGGATTTGTCAATCTTCACAGCCTGTAAGGAAGAGCCTTGCTCCTCAACCTGCTGATCTTGGGTTCACCAGCCCCTGCTGCTACGTCAGTCAGGAGAAGCCTCCATCCTGACCCACGGACTTGGGACATTCCAGCCTCTACAACTGTGTGATCCATTTCCTTGATATAAATCTCTCTATATATATTCATATGCTTTACTGGTTTTGGTTCTCTAGAGAACCCAGCCTAAGAGAGCCCCCATGTCCAGTCTACACTGGATGCCTTTGTCTCCTATAATAATCTTTCCTCACCTTAGTCCCCTATGCCAATGAACACACTATGAATGTTGTGACCCAAACCTGCACCTCCAAAATAACTAGCTGAAACATGCTGTTCTTATCTTACAAACTCAGAACTTGTCAGTTTTTTAAATTATTTCCCCTACAACTAACCTACCTTATCAGAACTTTCAAATTTTTAATCCCTCCCTCCTTATGCCACATCCTTCTACAACTAGCTTAGAGTCTACTAGCCATTAATTCAGTTATTCTCTTGAAAATGCTTTAAATCTGTTTAATTGTTTTTTTATCCTGCCTGTCTGGCAAAATCTTAAATTTGAATAACTCCAACCCAGGCTGCTAAGACTACTATTGTGAGCTGCCTTAGAGTTAGCCCTAGACTCAAGGCAATCCCATGTGTTAAAGAATAGGGTTTTCTTGACTGTAACCTTTACAGAAGCAGTTCACCAGGCCTTTCTTCAACAGAGCCACTGGGTGTGTTTGAGTTGCCAACCTTTAGCTTAGCAGCCAATGGCAAACCACTTGTGTCACCCAGGCTCAAGACTATAAGAGGAAATCACTCGGTGAGGCAGGTTGGTCCCACTAAAAATCATGGACACCAGCCCTGCCTAAGGCCTCAGCATTGACCAACAACCTGCATGCATTTCTCTATGTCAGTGCAACTCTAGTGTCTGACCCAAGAAACACTAGCCTCAGACACTGGTAGTGTTTAAAATGCAGCTTCCTGGGTCCTTCCTTAAACGTGATTGTGGTTGGGACAGGGAATGTGCCTTTTTTTTTTCCCTAAGTACCCAGCTGTTGGTTCTGTTTCAGTCACATGGTATCCTACTCAATGTGTAAAGCTCCAACTCACTCCACCACTCCCATTCTCAAAAGATAACCATGCTTCCAACTTTAGAGGGGGAAAAAAAGGAACTACTGATTGGAACTCTGCTTTCTGCAATCGAAACTTCACTGTAGCCTTCCTCTCCATTATGCCTAATCAAGATCCTTACCCTTTGCATTTGCTCTTCCTTCTGCTTTGAATACTCTTTCCCTCAAATCTCCTCATGGGTCTCTTCTCATACAGTATCAGCTCAAATGTCACTACCTCAAAGCATTTTTCTGACCATTCTAGCTCAAGTTAAAACCCCCTCCTCCACATTGGGCATTCTAGTTGAAGTTAGACACACACTCCTCTCCCGACCAGGCAATCTCATCATATTGTCTCTTGTTGTCCTTAGTCTTTATTGTTGTCCCACTAGAATGTAAGCTCTGTGAAAGGGGGCTCCTCATTTTCTAGAATGATGGCTGGCACAAATCAGATATGCAGGAAATATTTCTTGAATAAACGAATTAATTTGGATTCTGCTTTTTATAGGCCAACAAGACTTTCAGATGGGGCATCAAGAGCTACTATGAAAAAGAGGGGGGTCTTATTTGTGGAGGGATAAAGATGATTTAGGTTGGAATCTGGGTAGATGGTGCTGCAGAAAAACGAAGGAAGTGTTGAGGGTGTCCTAAACTATAAAAGGGCCTACAAGTGGGGCTGCTTCAGGAGAGGTGTGGTATAACTAGGGAGAGGACCGCTTTCAGTGCACGGGAGCTTTTTTTTAATCAAAGTAATAGATGTACGTAATTTTAAAAGTCAAATAGAACTATAAATCAGCATCATGTACCTCCAGATATGTCACACAGAATACAACAGCGCCTCAGTGACATTCTTGCTAAATAAAAGCACACGACCTGAATCTAATCATAAGCAAACATATGAACAAAATAGACAGACATTCACTTAAGGTCATAAAACACAATGACAGACTCAGTAACTTCCAAATTAAAGAAGACAAAATAGACTCAACAACAGAATAGAACTCATAACCCAGTATTTTCTCTGCCTGTTGTTGTTGGGTGCCCTCGAGTCAGTTCCAACTCACAGAAACCCCATGTACAACAGAAGGAAACACTGCCCAGTCCTGTGCATCCTCACAATTGTTGTTATGCTTGAGCCCACTGTTGCAGCCACTGTGTCAATCCATCTCCTTGAGGGTCTTCTTCTTGTTCGATGATCCTCTACCAAGCATGATTCCTTCTCCAGGACTGGTCCCTCCTGATAACATGTCCAAAGTATGTAAAATGAAGTCTTGCCATCCTTGCTTCTAAGGAGTATTCTGGCTGTACTTCTTCCAAGACAGATTTGTTTATTCTTCTAGCAGTAAATGTTCATCGATTCTTCTGTGGTCTTCCTTATTCATTGTCCAGCTTTTGCATGCATATGAGGCGATTTAAAATACAATGGCTTGGGTCAGGCGCACCTTAGTTCTCAAAGTATTTGCTTTTGAACACCTTAAAGAGGTCTTTTGCAGTAGATTTTCCCAGTGCAATACGTTGTTTGATTTCTTGACTGCTGCTTCCATGGGCATTGTCATGGATTGAATTGTGTCCCCAAAAAATATGTGTCAACTTGGCTAGGCCATGATTCCCAGTATTGTGTGGGTCCTCCATTTTGGGATTTGATGTAATTTTCCTATGTGTTGTAAATCCTAATCTCTGCCAGTGGTTAATGAGGCAAGATTAGGTTACATTAAAGAGGATTAGGGTGGTATGCAACACCCTTATTCAGATCACATCCCTGATCCCATGTAAGGGGAGGTTTCCTGGGGTATGGTTTGTATCACCTTTTATCTTTCAAGAGAAAAAAGCAAGCAGAGAGATGGGGACCTCATGCAACCAAGAAAGCAGTGCCAGGAGCAGAGCGCAACCTTTGGACCCAGGGTCCCTGTGCTGAGAAGCTCCTAGACCAGGGGACTATTGATGACAAGGACCTTCCCCCAGAACCAAGAGAGAGAGAAAGCCTTCCCTGGTAGCTGGTTCCTTGAATTTGAACTTTAAGCCTCCTAGACCGTGAGAGAATAAATCTGTTTGTTAAAGCCATCCACTTAGGGTATTTCTGGTATAGCAGCACTAGATACCTAAGACAGGCATTGACTGTGAATCCAAGTAAAATGAAACCACTAACAATTTTAACATTTTCTCCATTTCTCATGATATTGCTTACTGGCCCAGTTGTAAGGATTTTTGTTTTATGTTAAGATGCAATCCATACTGAAGGCTGTAATCTTTGATCTTCATCAGCAAGTGCTTCCAGTCTTCACTTTCAGCAAGTAAGGTTCTATCATCTGCATACTGAAAGTTGTTAATGAGTCTTCCTCTAATCCTGATGCCACGTTCTTCTTCATATAGTCTAGCTTCTCCAATAATTTGTGCAGCATATTGAATAAGTATGGTGAAAGGATACAACCCTGACATACTGTTCCTGCCTTTAAACCACACAGTATCCCCTTGATCTCTTCGAACTACTGCCTCTTGGTCTATGTACAGGTTCTGCATGAGCATAATTAAGTGTTCTGGAACTCCCATTCTTTGCAATGTTGTCCATAATTTGTTAAGATCCATGTAATCGAATGCCTTTGCATAGTCAATAAAACACCGGTAAACATCTTTCTGGTATTCTCTGCTTTCAGCCAAGATCTGACATCAGCAATGATATCCCTCATTCCACGTCCTCTTCTGAATCTGACTTGAATTTCTGACAGCCCCTGTTGATGTACTGCTACAACCACTTTTGAATGATATTTAGCAAAATTTTGCTTGCATGTGATATTAATGATATTGCTGGATAATTCCTGTTTCTGTTGAATGACTTTTCTTTGGAATGGGTACAAATATGGATCTCTTCCAGTCAGTTGGCCAGGCAGCTGTCTTCCAAATTTCTTGGCATAGACAAATGAGCATCTCCAGTGCTGCATCCATTTGTTGAAACATCACATGGGTATTCCATCCATTCCTGGAGCCTTGTTTTTTGCGAAGGCCTTCAGTTTAACTTGGACTTCTTCCTTCAGTATCAACAGTTCTTGATCATATGCTACCACCTGAAATGGTTGAACGTTTACCAATTCTTTTTGGTACAGTGACTCTGTGTAT
The DNA here is from genome assembly GCF_000243295.1 of Trichechus manatus latirostris. Taxonomy (NCBI): domain Eukaryota; kingdom Metazoa; phylum Chordata; class Mammalia; order Sirenia; family Trichechidae; genus Trichechus; species Trichechus manatus. Next base: position 1,621,865 of record NW_004444056.1, on the reverse strand, counting down.
TACTTCCATCTTCTTTTGATGCTTCCTGCATCTATTTTCCCCATAGAATCCTTCAATATTGCAACTCAAAGCTTGAATTTTTTCTTTAAATGCCAAGAGTTTTCTTCCCTTTCGGTTGTCTAACTCCAGGTCTTTGCACATTTCATTATAATACTTTGTCTTCTCAAGCCGCCCTTTGAAATCTTCTGTTCAGTTCTTTTACTTCATCATTTCTTCTGTTCACTTTAGCTACTCCACGTTCAAGAGCAAGTTTCAGAGTCTCTTCTGACCTCCATTTTGGTATTTTCTTTCTTTCCTGTCTTTTTAATGGGCTTTTGCTTTCTTCACATATGATGTTCTTGATGTCATTCCACAATGTGTCTGGTCTTTGGTCATTCCTGTTCAATGCGTCAAATCTATTCTTGAGATGGTCTCTAAATTCAGGTGGGATATACTCAAGGTTGTATTTTGGCTCTCATGAACTTGCTCTAATTTTCTTCAAGTGCAACTTGAATTTGTATATGAGCGATTGATTTTCTGTTCCAAAGATGGCCCCTGACAATATTTAGCTTCCTCATCATGTCTTTCCACAGATGTAGTCGATTTGATTCCTGTGTATTCCATCTGGTGAGGTCGACGTTTATAGTTGCTATTTATGTTGTTGAAGAAGGTATTTAAAATGAAGAAGTGGTTACTGTTGAAAATTCTATTATGCTATCTCTGGCATCGTTTCTATCACCAAGACCATATTTTGCAACTACTGTTCCTTTTTCTTTGCCTCCAACTTTTGCATTCCAATCACCAGAAATTATCACTGCATCTTGATTGCATGTTTGATGAATTTCAGACTGCAGAAGTTGGTAAAAATTTTCAATTTCTTCATCTTTGGCCTTAGTGGTTGGTACGCAAATTTGAATAATAGTCGTATTAACTGGTCTTCCTTGTAGGCATATGGATATTATCCTATCACCAACAGCACATTGTACTTCAGGACACATCTTGAAATGTTCTTTTTGACAATGAATGTGATGCCATTCTTCTTCAATTTGTCATTCCTGGCATAGTAGACCATATGATTGTCCAGTTCAAAATGGCCAATATCAGTCCATTTCAGCTTACTAATGCCTAGGATATCAATGTTTATGCATTCCATTTCATTTTGACAACTTCCAATTTTCTTAAATTCACACTTTGTACATACCATGTTCTGATTATTAATGGATGTTTGCAGCTGTTTCTTCTCTTTTTGAGTCATGCCACATCAGCAAATGAAGGTCCCGAAAGCTTGACTCCATCCACATCATTAAGGTCGACTCCACTTTGAGGAGGCAGCTCTTCCCCAGTGGTATTTTGAGTGCCTTCCAACCTGAGGGGCTCATCTTCCGGCACTATATGAGATAATGTTCCACTGCTATTCATAAGGTTTTCACTGGCCAGTTTTTTCAAAAATAGACCACCAGATCCTTCTTCCTAGTCTGTCTTAGTCTGGAAGCTCTGCTGAAGCCTGTCCAACATAGGTGGCCCTGCTGTTATTTGAAACACCACTGGCATAGCTTCCAATATCACAGCAACATGCAAGCCACGACAGTAGGACAAAGTGACAGATGAGTTTCTTTGTCTATACAGGACATTATTGAGATAACTGGCCAAATCTGAATTAAGTCTATAGATTAAATGAGTATTGTATCAATTCTAATTTTCTGATTTTGATACTTCTACCGTGGTTTTGTATATGAGAATGTTCTTGTTTTCAAGAAATACACAAGTATTAAGTGGTAAAGGAACAGCTTGTCTGCAACTTACTCTCAAATAATAAAAAATAATATATTTTACGTGTCTGTGCAGAGAGAGAGCAAAAGAGAATGATAAAGAAAATGAGGTAAAATGTTAACATTTGAGGAATCAAGATTAAGAGTATACAATAATTCTTTGTACTATTCTTGCAATGTTTTTAAGTCTAAAATGTAAAAATTAAAAGTTTAACATAGAATTATCAGCTTTGTAATGAAAAACAGTAAGCTATTTCCAATCCCCTCCCTGCCCCAGTCCTACTCCCCAGCTACAACCACCTTCAACAATTTTAAGTGTTTCCTCTGGTATTCACCTCCATATTTCTATCTAACATGCTTATGCGATGAATTCTTGGTTTTTCAGTTTTAGATGTTACCTACTGATTTCTTCTGCAGTTTGAATTTTGTCCCCAAAAAATATGTGTTGTGAATCCCAACCCCTATACATGTGGTTATAACCACATTTGGGTGTGGGTTTTGTTATGTTAATGAGGCAGTATTAGTGTAGGGTGAGTTTTAATTCAATCTCTTTTGAGATATAAAAGAGATTAAACAATCAAGCACAGATGGGGGAAGACAGATGCCATGCCACATGAAATCACCAAGGATCCAAGGAATAAAAGCTGAGGAGATAAGGACCTTCACCAAGGAATGAATAAACAAAGACCTTTCCCAGAGCCCACAGGGAAAAAAGCCTTCTCCTAGGGCCGGCACCCTGAATTCAGACTTCTAGCCTCCTGAACTGTGAGGAAATAAATTAATGTTTGTTAATGCCACCCACTTGTGGTTATTTCTGTTATAGCAGCACTAGATAACTAAGACAGCTTCTTAATCTGAAAAATGATGATTCAACTCTTTTAAATAGTATATTTTGATCACATTTAACTGTTTTTTTGTAATTCTCATTTTTCATTTCCTTAACTTTTTCCACACGCAGTCTTCTGATAACCTTCTCCAATAGTTCTATAAAATGTTTCTCAGTCCAATTTTTAAATAATCAGACCCATCAGTCTCCCTTACCGCTGCCTTTTTTTCTGGGCCTTCTGGATAGATGATAGAGGTGAACTGAACAATGGGGGAACAAATACAAAAACTTAAAACAGATCCCACATAGTTCCAGTTAATAAACTAAGGATACAAAACTACTAAATACATATGTTCCAATGAGGTAATTTATTGAATCATTCATTCAGAGTTACTTCTTTGATCAAGGACATAACACTTAGTTCTAGACCATACATGATTGCTGAATGCATGCCAGACTATCAAAGTGTTCTTAGTTAAACTTATTAAGGAAGTACTTCCTACCTATTCTAGGCCAGATCAATTTTTTCTGTCCCTCTGATGCATAAAACAAGCAGTTACATAAGAATTACTCTCAATTTGTTACTGCCTAAAATTTCCTTCATAGTCTCAGGTCTCAAAGTCTGAGACCTACTGCCTTTGCATGCCCCTTTGTTTTTAATCAGAAGATATGACACACAGCAATTACAATAAATGAATGAATTATTTTTTTCATTACAGGAAACATTTTTTTTTTTTAAAAAAAAAATCACAATAAAAGTTATAAAACTGGTTTTGCCAGGCCATTCTTTCCATTTTTGTTTGGTTATATTGCTCTACATGACTGTTTAAGATAATTTCTGCAGAAAAGTTGAGGAAAATTCGTGAGGTGACACTGAAGGAAGCAAAGAAGGGGAGGCTTCCTAGGAACACCACTGACCAACAGTCCTTTGATTCTGCTCAGACAGTTCTGTAGGCCTCTAAACTTCCCTGAGGGAAAGGAGGGTCTCTCCAGATGGGCTAGTCAGGAATTTTAGTGAGCAGTGGAATTATCCTGGATGCCTGTTAAAACACAGATTTCTAGGATCCAATCACAGAGACTGACTCAGTAGGTCTAGTGTGCTGCCCAAAACCTAACCTGTTGCCATGGAGTCAATTCCAACTCATAGTGACCCTGTAGGACAGAGCAGAACTGCCTCAGAGGGTTTCCAAGAAGCGACTGGTGGATTCAAACTGCCAACCTTTTGGTTAGCAGCTAAACACTTAACCACTGTGCCACCATGGCTCCAGTGTGCTGCCCAGGCCTCTGCATTTTAGCAAACACTTTACCTGATTTGGATGCAAGTACCCACTACACTTTGAAAAACACTGCCCAAGAGCTTAGCACTGCTTTCCTCTATAGGAACATGGCCTCGGGATTGACTGCTCATGGCCCCTAGAGTATGATTATTGCAGGCCACAGCTCCAGAAGTTTTTCCTTTTGGGGGTATAAATTTTGGCTATAACTTCCATGTAATGAAATGCACAGATCTAAAATGTATAGTTAAGATCTGTGCACTTCACTACATGTAAATGGTGGCACATTGGTTAAGAGTTTGGCTGCTAACCAAAAGGCTGTCAGTTTGAATCCACCAGCCACTCCTTGGAAACCCTATGGGGCAGTTATACTCTGCCCTACAGGTTTGCTATGAGTCGGAATTGACTCCATGGCAACAGGTTTAAGTGTATAGTTAGACGAATTTTGACAAACGCATACACCTGTGTTACCAACATCCCAATCAAGATGTAGAATATTAGCATCCGACTCTAATTTCCCTCCACGCCTCTTCCCAGTCAATCCCCAACCACCTCACCAACCCAGAACCCCTTGCTATCGAGTGGATTCTGACTCATAGCGACCCTACAGGACAGAGTAGAACTGCCCTATAGGGTTTCCAAGGAGCAGCTGGTGGATTCGAACTGCTGACATTTTTGTTACCAGCCGAGCTGTTAACCACTGCGCCACCAGGACTCCCACCCACCCAAAGGTCACAATTATTCTGTTTTCTACCTCCGTTAATTATATTGCCTGTTACAGAGTTTTATATACACGGAATTATACAGCATGTGCACTTCGGTGGCTAGTTTCCTTTGGTCAGTTCTCAGGGTTGTTAGACTCTTCCTTGCTGTGGCGCGTATCAACATCGCGTTTCTTTTTATCGCTGAGCAGCGTTCGTTGACGTGGGTACCGTAGTTCCACAATTTGGACAAGTGGGCGTAGTTTGGCCATCATCTGGCCAATGGGAAGACGGTTTGTTGGAGGGTGTTAGGCGGCGCCCAGTGATTGGTTGGTGCGTCGCCCGCTCTTCCTGTCCTCACTGAGCGGCTTGGGCGTTGCATCATCTCTGGACGCTGTGCCGCAGCGTGAGCACAGGCTACTTTTGTGGCCGCTCCGACCCGCGGAGCTTGCCCACCGTCGTCGGACCCGCTCCTGACTCTCCTGACTCTTCAGGTACAGCCCCGTCCTGCCCTCGGGGCCTCTGAGCTCTCTTGGGAGGCTTCTTCGCATGGAGCGCGCGAGGTCAGGGTCAAGCTTGCGTACCGGCTCTGTGCCGGTACAACTCGATGAGAAATAAATGTCTCCTTAGGACTTGCTACATGTTAGTTACCTAGCATATATATTTCCAAAAAGGAATACTGGGAGGCCATCTAGCGTGGCCTTAAAGAACTCGTTACCAGGTACGAATCCTGACTTGGTTCCTTCATACTAGGGCAGCTTTGAACCAAATACTGCAGTCCTCATCTGTGTGTTGGGATAATGGTAATACTTAAATTGTTGGGTGGTTGTGAGAATTTACGGTGATAAAGCACACTGAAAATGTTCAGAACATGAGCCAAATTACTTCGAAATCGTGGTATTAAATAAGAACAAATCAAGGCATGGCTCTGTGTCCTAGGCTTCTTTAACTGGCGTGAACTTGCATTTATTTCTGGGGAGCTGGAATCGAAAGGGAGTAAGATACCGACTCCCTGTTCTCAGATTACACACAGTCTGAGAACGCAGTATTCCATGTACTGTTGACGTCTACACATATCACTGGGAGCAGAGAGGGAGAAGAAAGTTATTCACTGGGGCTTGGAGAAGCTGCCATTATAGTTGGGCCTTGAAGGATGAATAGAGTTGGGGGAAAAGGGTGAAAGAGTCCAGAAGAGAACCATACTTTGAGGGAAGACTGTAAGTAAAGTATAGCAGAATTTGAAAGTACCACGTGGTTGTCCAGGAGATGGGGAGTTGCTGTTGTCATTGCAGTTTTGGGTGTTTGTCAGAAACAGGTGGGAGATGGCGCTTAGCTTCCAGCTTTCAGAATTTATGTTTGCCTTTTGAATGAGGTGGTGTTTGAAATGAGTCCAGAAGCAAAAGTAGATTTTCAATGAAATGGGAAAAGGTTACTTTTAGCATTCAGGTTTTGCAGAGAGCTCAGGATGGGGATGAAATTAGAGGCGAAGTAATTGGTTTAGGACATCTTTAATAATGTGATAGGAGTCCCTGAGTGGCACAGATGGTTAAATGCAGGACTCCTAACTGAAAGGTAGTTGGATCAAACCCACCCAAAAGTGCCTGGGAAGAAAAGCCTGGCAGTCAGCTTCTGAAAGGTCACAACCTTGAAAAGCCTGTATAGTGCAGTTCTATTCTACACACGGGGTTGGAATGAGTTGGAATAGATCCCATGGCAGTGGTTTTTTTGGGGGGGCTTTAATCATATGATAAACTTCAAAAAGAAAAAGAAAAGCAAATAGAGGTATATCTCAGAGATACTGCAGATTCAGTTCCAGGCCACCGCAATAAAACAAACAAAACAATAAAGCGCGTCTCACGTATTTTTTGGTTTCCCGGTACATATAAAAGTTACATTTACACTATACTGTAGTCCGTTAAGTGTGAATGGCATTATGGCTAAAAAAAAATGTACATAACCTTAATTAAAAAAATACTTTATTGTTAAAAAAATGCAAACCGTCATCTGAGCCTTCAGCAAGTTGTAATCTTTTTTGCTGATGGAGGTCTTGTCTTGATGTTGATTGCTGCTGACTGATCATGGTGTTGGTTGCTGAAGGTTGGAGTGTCTGTAGCAATTTCTTAAAATAAGACAACAGTGAACTTTGCTGCATCGATTGTCTCTTCCTTTCACAAAAGATTTCACTGTAGTACATGATGCTGTTTCATAGTGTTTTCCCCACAGTGGAACTTCTGTCAAAATTGAAGTTAATCCTCTCAAACCCTGCTCTGTCAGCTAAGTTTATGTAGTATTCTAAATCCTTTGTTGTCATTTCAGCAATGTTCACAGCATCTTCACCAGGAGTAGAGTCCATCTCAAGAAACCACTTTCTTTGCTCATCCGTAAGAAGCAACTTCTCATCCATTAAAAGTTCATCATGAGATTGCAGGAGTTCGCTCACGTCTTCAGACTCTACTTCTAGTTCTCTTGCTCTTTCCACCACACCTGCAGTTACTTCCTCCACTGAAGTCTTGAACCCCTCAAAGTCATCCATAAGGGTTGGAAACAACTTATTCCAAACTCCTGTTAATGTTGATATTTTAACCTCCTCCTATGAATCATGAATATTCTTCATGGCATCTAGAATGGTGAATCGTTTCCAGAAGGTTTTCAATTTACTTTGCCCAGATCCATCAGAGGAATCAGTATCTATGGCAGCTATAGCCTTACAAAATGTATTTCATAAATAAGAGTTGAAAGTCGAAATTACTCCTTGATACATGGGCTGCAGAATGGATGTTGTGTTAGCAGGCATGAGAACAACATTAATCTTGTACATCTTCATCAGAGCTCTTGGCTAACCAGGTACATTGTCAATGAGCAGTAATATTTTGAAAGGAATCTTTTTTTCTGAGCAGCAGGTCTCAACATTAGGCTTAAAATATTCAGTAAACCTTTGTAAACAGATGTGGTGTCATCTAGGCTTTGTTGTTCCATTTATAGAGCACAAGCAGAGTATATTTAGCATAATTCTTAAGGGCCCCAGGATTTTCAGAATGGTAAATGAGCATTGGCTTCAACTTAAAGTCACTAGCTGCATTAGCCCCTAACAAGAGAGTCAGCCTGTCCTTTGACTCTTTGAAGTCAGGCTTTTGGCTTCGCTCTAGCTTTGAAAGCCTTGGTGGCATCTTCTTCGAAAATAATGCTGGTTCATCTACATTGAAAATCTGTTGTTTAGTGTAGTCAGCTTCATTAGGTATCTTAGTTAGATCTTATGGATAACTTACTGCAGCTTCTACATTAGCATTTGCTGCTTCACCTTGCACTTTTATGTTACGGAGATGGCTTCTTTTGTTAAACTTCATGCTAGCTTCAAACTTTTCTTCTGCAGCTTCCTCACCTCTCTCAGCCTTCATAGAATTGAACAGGGCCTTGCTCTGGATTAGGCTTTGACTTAAAGGAATGTTATGGATGGTTTGATCTTCTTTTCAGACTACTAAAACTTCCTCTATATCAGCAATAAGGCTCTTTTGCTTTCTTATCATTCGTGTGTTCACTGGAATAACCCACTGCCGTCGAGTCGATTCCGACTCTTAGTGACCCGATAGGACAGACTAGAACTGCCCCATAGGGTTTCCAGGGAGCTGCTGGTGAATTCAAACTGACAACCTTTTGTTTAGCAGCCCAGCTCTTAACCACTGCACCTCTAGGGCTCCATTCAGTGGAATAGCGGTTTTAACTTTCTTCAAGAACTCTTCCTTTGCATTCACACTTGGCTCACTGGCGCAAGAGGCCTAGCTTTTGGCCTGTCTGAGCTTTCGACATGCCTTCCTCACTAAGCTTAATCATTTCTAGCTTTTAATTTAAAGTAAGAGATGTGCGACTCTTCCTTTCACTTGAACACTTAGAGGCCATTGTACGGTTATTAATTGGGCTAACTTCAGTATTGTCGCATCTCAGGGAATAGGGAGGCCTAAGGAGAGGGGAGAGCTGGGGGTATGGCCAGCTGGTGGACCGGTCAGAACATTTATTAAGTTTGCCCTCTTATAGGGGCGCGGTTCATGGTGCCCCAAAACGATTACAATTGTAACGTCAAAGATCAGTTATCACAGATCACCATGACAGACATAGTAATAATGAAAAAGTTTGATATATTGGAGAATTACCAAAATGTGACACAGAGACAAAGTGAGCACATGCTGTTGGAAAAATGGCACTGGTAGACTTGCTTAATGCAGGGTTACCACACACCTTCAGTTTGTAAAAAATGCAATTATCTGCAAAGCACAATAAAGTGAAGCGTGATAAACTGAGGTATGCCAGTATCAGCAAAATAGTTGGAGATAGATCCTCTTTTTAAGTGACTAAAAAGTGAATTATATGGAAGAGGAGACAGTTAAGTATAGATTCCACTCTTTAAAAGTTTGTGGAAAGATAGGTGGAAGATGTGGAACCCCCTTTCAGTAAACAGTTTGGCCTTTGGTCCTGGTTCCTGAGCGCAGGACCACACCTGAGGCCATTGAGTGGAGAGCTGACCAGACCAAGAGGGACCACCTGGGAGTTGATACTGATCAACTTCATGGGCCATGACTGAACTGGTTCAAAGCCCTGCTTCCTGGGTGGAGAGAGCCAGCATCTGCCCTTAGGAGATTAAGTGTGTCCCCTGGGAATATGGAAACATTCACCAAGACCCCTCCAGGACCTCACCCTATATGTTTATATCCTTTTTTTTCTACTGGATTAAAGATAGCTCTTGTCCTGGAGTTTGTGAGTCATTTCAAGGGATTATTGGACCTAAGAAATAGGAAAGGGGCCGTTATCTGCTGACCTAGCCCCAGATGAATGGGAATGAGAGAGAAAGGGCTGGATGGAGCAGTTTGGGCCTGAACTGATCAGAGAAGGGAAGCAGGAAGCAGTTGGCAAGTGGAATGGGATCCATTATCCACCACAGATTTGGTGTCAGAGGTGGTTTGACATTGACAGTGCAATAAAACAAAACCCGTTACCATCCAGTTTATTTCGACTCATGGTGACCTCATGTATTACAGAGTAGAACTGCTCCATAAGATTTTCTTGGCTGTAATCTTTACAGAGGCAGATCACCAGGCTTTTCTTCCATGGCACCACTGGTGGGTTCATACCATCAACCTTTACAAGTTGAGCACAAAGCTTGCACCATCTAGGGACCTGACAGTGCAATAGAATATAATATAGTGCAAGGGCAATATAATGGAGTTTGTGTACAAAGTAATAATAATAGCTTTCATAGATGGCATTTGATTGCTATGAACTATGGTAACCATTATTTTACTTAACATTAAAATAGCTTTGTGAAGGTTTATAACCTGCCTCCCCACCTTTTTTTTTTTTTTTTAACAGATGACAGATTGAGGTTTAAAGATTGAGTAACTTCCTACATCCTGCATATTAAGTGGTGGCATCAAAACTGTCTTAATCCAAAGCCTGTCCTCTTAACCACTGTCCTCTAGCAGAAGGAGCCCATGGAGTGGGACGGGTTGGAGAGGCAAGTGGGAGGAGTTATCACTGACTGAGGAACTACGGATGTGGAGAAAAGGGTTCATTCATTTAACAAATGTTTACTGAGTGCTTGCCACCTGCAGGCATACACTGGAGGTCAGGTTATAAAATGTTTCTCGCCAGAAGCAAGCTTAAAGTTGGGAGAATGTGTGGGTTGTGCAATACAAGTAAACCCACAGTGTGTAGGATAGGAACAGTTAAGGGAATTCACGGGAGCCTCCTGAATTAGTTTTGAGAAAGAGGAGCCCGTGAAAGCCTCATGGAAGGTATGTTTAAACTAATTAGTGCTAGTGTATGTGGAGAAGAAGCCAGCTACAGGAGAACAGGTTTTTTTCTTAGCAGTGTCTAACAGTGTGGTGTGGCTTGAACTTGAGTTTTATAAGAGAAAAAATCAGGAGAAAGAGTAGTAATTTGGGATAAGGTCATGGTGGTCTTGAGTGCCCCATTGAAATGCCTGAAATTTACTTGGAGTGAGGAGCCATGGAGTTTTTTTTTAAATAACAGAAATGATAATTTCAGAGCTATTCCATTAGGAAGATTAATCTACAGTGGTATGTAGCACAGTGGTTAAGCACTTAGCTGCTAGTCAAAAGGTTGATGGTTGGAACCTATCCACTGGCTCTACAGGAGAAAGACCTGGTGATCTCTTCACGTAAGCCAAGAAACCCCCATCCTAGTGAAGTCACTGGACCAGTACTCAATTGATATCAAAGCAAAAATTGATTGAAGGAATGAACCATAGGAGAGCGTGCCTTCAGTTTGGCTGTAATAGTATGCTCTGCCTTACAGACAGAACAAAGAGATATTTAACAAGCAGATTGAGTACAAACAACTGATTTTGAGTATAAAGCAATGGCAGGAAAGGGAGTGAGATTTACAAGGGTGGCAATTAACTAACTAAAACTTTCTTTACATCAGTTTCTAGTCTAACACAAATCTCTCATATTACAGTTTAACTAAGGCAGTATTTCTAAAATGAAAAGTATAAACAATTTCAACATGAAAATTTAGTGATATGGAAGTTTAGTGATGTATTTGCAGCTGAGCCAACTTAATTACAATTTTTGGATACAGAACTGACCGTTAGTTGGGGAAGTATAAAGAGTATATCAATTTTAAATCTAAGACGGGGCCAAGATGGAGTACTCATATGCTTCCTGTGGACCCTCTTACAACAAAGCCCTGAAAAAAAAGTGAATTGATTATATGTGACAGTCCGGGAGCCCTGAACATTAAAGGCAGAGTTGAGGAACCACACTGAGTGGTAGGGGGAGGGACAGATGGTTTGGAAGCAGCGACCTGGCGATAGTCTGAGCCTTTCAGGCCTGATCAGCTCGGGCGTGAGCGGTGAGACAGGCAAGCAGCGGGGCTCGGAAGGCGTGTTTTCCACACTGGGAGAGATCCAGCACCAGAGACTCCACACGGCCACCCAGAGCCAGTGAGAAGCAGCCCTGGATCAGCGAAAGATGACTACTTGCATATGGCCTGCCGCGCGGGTCATCAGAAACACCCCCTTAGGGAAAAACCTCTCTCCCATTTGCCTCCCCACTCCCTACTCTGCACTGGACCCTGGACTGGCTTCAGCGATTGCCGAGTGCCCTGGTGTGGAAGAAGGATCCATCACACGCCTGGAGCCATTCTCTCTGCCTTGGAGAGAAAACAAATTAACAAACGAGGGAAAAAATAAACTGCCAGCTCCCCTAAGCCAGGAACCCAGGGTAAGCACAGCTCCTTTGTCTAGGCACAGTAGTAAGGGATCCACGGACTTTCATTGCCTTTCCCCCTGCATACACTGGTATGGGCCCATCCCAACAGCATAGGCCCTCATTACGGCAGTACAACAGGGTATATACTGGAACTTTAACTTCAGCTGTTTCAGCTATCAAGTGGCAGGTTCTTGACATTTGACACTGTTCTGCCCATTAAGCAGGGTCTTTATCTACCTACATCAGGGGCCTGAGGACTAGTGGCTCCAGCCACACCACCTAGCCGCCTGTGATAGGGGCCCGTGAATAAGAGGTGCCCCCCAGTCCTTACAGCCAATAGCACTGGGTGCTCATAGTCTGGCTGAAAAACCCGCACACGTACACACTCTAGGGAACAGGAACACACCTTCCTCTTGGACACTCGGGGGCGGCCGTCAGCCCCCTGCCTTTCTCAGAGTGTGTCCCCGTGCTGCAGCCAGATGCCTGTGAATATACCAGTTACCCATGACTGTCTAGGACTGTAAGTGAGAGCCTACACCACACACTTGGTGGCTGTCTACCTGGGCACCTGAGCTGAATCCATACAGGAGGAATGGGCGGACTCCTGAGCTCATATACCTAGTAACAGATCTAACCACCTGGTAACAAGATGTTAGAGCTTCAAAGGTGCCAATAATCAAATTAGCTCATGCGAGCAGCCTATTTGGGCATATCAAAACAAAACAAGAAGCTAGGACACAGTAAGCATAGAATAAATAAATATAATAACTTATTGATGGCTCAGAGACAACAGTCAATATCAGATCACATAAAGAGGCAATCCATAATGGCTTCAGCAAGCTCCTGAAGTATAGAATCTAGAAATTTTCCAGAGGAGGAAAATTTCTTGGAATTAGCAGAGGCAGAATACAAAAGATTAATATACAGAACTCTTCAAGAAATTAGGAAGGAGATTAATCAAAATGCAGAACATTCAATAGAGGAAATTAAAAAGATTAGAGAAGAGCATAATAACAAATTTAACAGGCTTCGAGAATCCATAGATGGCAATCAGAAATCCAGAAGATTAACAATAAAATTTCAGAATTAGACAACAGAAAGTCATGGGAGCAGAATTGAGGCAATGGAAGTCCAAATTAGTGGATTGAAGATAAAGCACTTCACACCAACTTATTTCAAGAAAAACCAGATAAAAGCATTACAAAAAGTCAAGAAACCCTAACAATTATGTGTGACTCTATCAAGAGGAATAACCTACGAGTGATTGGAGTACCAAAACATGGAGGGATAACAGAAAATACAGAGAGAATTGTTGAAGATACGTTGGCAGAAAACTTCCTGATATCATGAAAGATGACAAGAAATCTATCCAAAATGCTCATCGAACCCCACATAAGGTAGATCCCAAAAGAAAGTCACTGAGACATTATAATCAAACTTGCCAAAACCAGAGATAAAGATAATTTTATGAGTGGCTAGGGATAAACAAAAAGTCATCTGCAAAGCAGAGTCAATAAGACTAAGCTCGGACTACTCAGCAGAAACCTTGCAGACAAGAAGGCAATGGAATGACATATATAAAGCCTTGCAGGAAAAAAACTGCCAGCCAAGAATTATACCCAGGAAAACTGTCTCAAATATGATGGCAAAATCCGGGCATTTCCAGATAAACACAAGTTTAGGTAATTTGCAAAAACGAAACCAAGATTACAAGAAATACTACAGGGAGTCCTCTGGTTAGAAAATCAGTAACATCAGACAACAACCCAAGACTAGAACACAGGACAGAGCAAGCAGATATCAAGCCAGATAGGGAAGTCCCAAAAGTAAATCAAAGCTAGAACACTGAAAATAGGGAAACAGATGTCAGTATGTAAAAGATGACAACATTAAAACAAAAGAGGGAGTTAAAAACTGTAGACATAGATTTTTCATATGGAGAGGATGTCAAGGTGATATAAAGAAATAAAAGACTTGTATAAAGTTAGAAAAATAGGGATAAATATTAAGGTAACCACAAACGAAACAAAAATCTTACAAGTCAAAATAAAAAACTGCAAAAATATAAAGACTCAGCAAACACAAAATCAACAACAGTGAAAAAGATGAAAAGAAAATACATATAGAAAAATGACAGCACAGAAAATTAAGTGGAACCAAGAAACTGAACAACACACACAAAAAAAGACATGAAAATGACAGCACTAAACTCATACCTATAAATAATTACACCGAATGTAAATGGACTAAATTCACCAATAAAGAGACAGAGAGTGGCAGATTGGATAAAAAAAAAACGATCCTTTTATATGCTGTCTACAAGACACACACCTTAGACTTAAAGACACAAACAAAGTAAAACTGAAAGGATGGAAAAAAATATATCAAGGAAACAACACTCAAAAAGAGCAGGAGTGGCCATGTTAATGTCTGACAAAATAGACTTTAAAGTAAAATCTACCACAAAGGGTAAGGAAGGACACTATATGATGATTAAAGAGTCAATACACCAGGAGAATATAACTGTAATAAATATTTATGCGTCCAACAACAGGGCTCCAAAATACATAAAACAAACTCTAACAGCACTGAAAAGAGAGATAGACAGTTCCACAATAGTAGTAGGAGACCTCAACGCACCACTTTTGGTGAAGGACAGAACATCCAGAAAGAAGCTCAACAAAGACACAGAAGAGCTAAGTGCTACAGTCAGCCAACTTGATCTCATAAGACATATACCGAACACTTCACCCAACAGCAGCCAAGTATGCTTTCTTTTGCAATGCACATGGGACATTCTCCAGAATAGACCACATATTAGGCCATAAAGCAAGCCTTAACAAAATCCAAAACATCAAAATGTTACAAAGCATCTTTTCTGACCATAAAGCCATAAAAGTAGATATCAACAACAGAAAAAGCAAGGGAAAAAAACCAAACACATGGATACTGAACAACACCTTGCTCAAAAACTACTGGGTTAGAGAAGAAATTAAGGATGGAATAAAGAAATTCATAGATTCAAACGAGAATGAAAACACATCCTACCAGAACCTTTGGGACACAGCAAAAGCAGTGCTCAGAGGTCAGTTTATAGCAATAAATGCACACATCCAAAAGAAGAAAGGGCCATATTCAAAACATTAACCCTACAACTGGAACAAGTAGAAAGAGAGCAGCAAAAGAAGCCCTCAGGCACCAGAAGAAAGGAAATAATAAGAATTAGAGCAGAATTAAATGAAATAGAGAATAGAAAAACAATTGAAAGAGTTAACAACTCCAAAAGCTGGTTCTTTGAAAAGATCAACAAAATTGATAAACCACTGGACAAACTGACAAAAGAAAAACAGGAGAGGAAGCAGATAACCTGTATAAGAAATGCGATGGGTGATATCACAACCAATTCAACTGAAATTAAAAGAATCATAACAGAATACTATGAAAAATTGTACTCTAACAAATTTTAAAACCGAGAGGAAATGGACAAATTTCTAGAAACTCATTACCTACTTAAACTAACACAGACAGAGGTAGAACAACTAAATAAACCCATAAAAAAAGAAAAGATTGAAAAGGTAATTTAAAAACTCCCAACAAAAAATAGCCCCGGCCCAGATGGCTTCACTGGAGAATTCTACTAAACTTTCAGGGAAGAGTTAACACCACTATTACTAGGTATTTCAGAGCATAGAAAAGGATGGAATACTCCCAAACTCATTCTGTGAAGCCAGCATAACCCTGATACCAAAACCAGGTAAAGACACCACAAAAAAAGAAATTTACAGACCAGTATCCCTCATGAACACTGACGCAAAAATCCTCAACAAAATTCTAGCAAATAAGAATTCAGCAACATATCAAAAAAATACTTCACCATGATCAAGTGGGATTTTATACCACGTATGCAGGAATGGTTCAACATTAGAGAAACAATCAGTGTAATTCATCACATAAATAAAACAAAAGACAAGAACCTCATGATCTTACCCATCGATGCAGAAAAGGCATTTGACAAAGTCCAACACCCATTCATGATAAAAACCCTCAACAAAATAGGAATAGAAGGGAAATTCCTCAGTATAATTAAGGGCATTTGTACAAAGCCAAAAGCCAACATCATCCAAATGGAGAGACTTTGAAAGCATTCCCCTTGAGAACAGGAACCAGACAAGGATGCCCTTTATCACCACTCTTACTCAACATTGTGCTGGAGGTCCTAGCCAGAGCAGTTAGAAAAAGAAATAAAGAGCATCCAGATAGGTAGGGAAGAAGTCAAAGTATCTCTATTTGCAGATGATATGATCTTATACACAGAAAACCCCAAAGAATCCACAGGAACACTACTGGAACTAATAGTAGATTTCAGCAAAGTTTCAGGATACAAGATAAATATACAAAAATCAGTTGGATTCCTTTACACCAACAATGAGAACCTCGAAGAGAAAAATCAGCAAATCAGTGCCATTTACAATAGCCCCCAAGAAGATAAAATACTTAGGAATAGATCTAACCAGAGACGTAAAAAACCTATACAATGAAAACCACAAGACACTACTGCAAGAAACCAAGAGACCTGCATAAGTGGAAAAACATACCTTGCTCATGGATAGGTAGACTCAACATTGTGAAAATGTCACTTCTACCCAGAGTGATCTACAGATACAATGCAATCCCAATCCAAATTCCACTGGCATTTTGTAATGAGATGGAGCAGCAAATCACCAACTTCATATGGAAAGGGCAGAGGCCTCAAATAACTAAAGCATTGCTCAAGAAGAACAAAGTGAGAGGCCTCACACTGCTTGATTTTAGAACCTATTATACTGCCACAGTAGTCATAACATCTTGGTACTGGTAGACCAACAGATACATAGACCAGTGGAACAGAATTGAGAATCTAGACATAAATCCATCCACCTCTGAGCAGCTGATATTTGACAAAGGAGCAAAGTCTATTAATTGGTGAAAAAACAGTCTCTTTAACAGATGGTGCTGGCATAACTGGATATCCATCTGCAAAAACTGAAGCAAGACCCATACCTCACACCATGCACAAAAAATAACTCAAAATGGATCAAAGACTTAAATGTAAAATCAAAACAATAAAGATCATGGAAGAAAAAATAGGGACATCAGGAGCACTAATACATGGCATAAACACAATACAAACCATAAGTAACAATGCACAAGCACCAGAAGAGAGACTATATAACTGGGAGCTCCTAAAAATCAAACACTTCTGCTTATCAAAAGACTTCACCAAAAGAGTCAAAAGACAACCTACAGACTGGGAAAAAAATTTTGGCTTCGACAAATCCAGTCAGCATCTAATCTCTCAAATCTTCAAGATACTGCAAAACCTCAACAACAAAAAGACAGCCCAATTAAAAAATGGGTCAAGGATATGAACAGGCACTTCGCCAAAGAAGATATTCAGGCGGCTAACAGTCACATGAAGAAATGCTCACAATCATTAGCCATTAGAGAAATGCAGATCAGAACTACAATGAGGTATCATTTCACCCCAACAAGGCTAGCATTAATCCAAAAAACACAGAATAATGCTGGAGAGGTTGTGGAGAGACTGGAACACTTATACATTGTTGGTGGGAATGTAAAATGGTACAACCACTTTGGAAGTCGATTTGGCCCTTCCTTAAAAAGCTAGAAATAGAAGTACTATACGATCCAGCTATCCTGCTCCCTGAAAAATATCCTAGAGAAATAAGAGCCATCACACAAATAGATATATGCACACCCATGTTCATTGCAGCACTGTTCACAGTAGCAAAAAGATGGAAACAACCTAGGTGCCCATCAGTGGGCGAATGGATAAACAAATTGTGGTATATCCACACAATGGAATACTCCACAACAGTAAAGAACAACGATGAAGCCGTGAAACATAACATGGAGGAAGCTGGACTTCATTCTGAGTGAATTTAGTTAGTCACAGAAGGACAAATACTGTATAAGACCACTATTATAAGAACTCAAGGCTTAAACACAGAAGAAAACATTCTTTGATGGTCACGAGGGTAGGGAGGGAGGGTGTGGGTTATTTACTAACTAGATAGTAGACAAGAATTTGGTGAAGGGAAGGACAGCACAAACTACAGGGGAAGTCAGCACAACTGGACTAAACCAAAGCTAAGAAGTTCCCTGAATACAATCAAACACTTTGAGGGACAGAGTAGCAGGGGTGGGGATCTGGAGACCATGCTGTCAGGGGACATCCAGGTCAGTTGGCATAACAAGACTTATTAGGAAAATGTTCTGCATCCTACTTTGGTGAGTGGCATCTGGGGTCTTAAAAGCTTGCAGGTGTCCATCTAAGATCCATGAGTTTGTCCCAGCCCACCTGGAGTAAAGGAGAATGAAGCACACCAAAGACACAAGGAAAGTATTCGCCCAAGAGACAGAAAGGGCCATGTAAACCAGAGACTTCATCAGGCTGAGACCAGAAGAACTTAGATGGTGCCCGGCTACCACCAATGACTGCCCTAACAGGGAACGCAATAGAGAGTCCCTGATGGGGCAGGAGAAAGGTGGGGTGCAGAACTCAAATTGTAGTAAGAAGATCAAACTTAATGGTTTGACTGAGACTGGAGGTACCCCAGAAAGCATGGCCCCTGGATTCTCTGTTAGCCCAGAACTAAAACAATTTCAGAGGCCAACTCTTCAGAAAGGGATTGGACTGTACTGTGGGACGCAAAGTGCTACTCGTGAGGAGTGTGTCTCTTAACTCAAGTAGATACAAGAGCGTAAACGGGCAGCTTATGTCCAGAGGTGAGATGGGAAGGCAGGGTTAGGAGCTGGTTGAATGGACATGGGTAATGAGGGGTGGAAAGGAGGTGTGTGCTGTCACAGTATGGGGAGTGCAATTAGGGTCACATAACAATGTATGTATAAATTTTTGTATGGGAGACTAACTTGAAATGTAAACTTCATTTAAACTACAACAATAAATAAAAATTTAAATATAAATATTTTGAAGTGAAAACTCTATTTAACTGAGGGAAAAGTAGATAATGCATAGGTGCTGAGGAAATTACTTGGAGGTGGTTTAAAAACTAGTTTTCATTAGAGCTATAACCTATTTTAACATCTCAGTGAGGTTCCCTCTTCCCCCCCACCAAGAGTAGCTATGAGGACATTCTCAGCAGAACAAGCGCAGAACTTTGTCTTACCAAACTTTAACAGAAACAATGGTTATCTAGTGTAGAAGTGAGATTTCAGTTAAATTCTGAGTGGAATGTGTAATTTTAATTCTGAACGCCTCTGCCCTACCCCCGATTTAGACCTACCAACATCTCAAAATTTTAAAATTCCTCATACATCTCTATGAGGCAGTTCTAATCGGTCACATGAGGCCACTGCAAGTTGCAGTCAATTCTATCGTACCCCAAAACAATATGTTTATTTTTCTGTTTTATGCCTTTACCTCCTAATCCTACTCTTGATGATAGCCATAGTTAAGTTTTGTGAGTAACCTTTTAAATTCAAATAAAATACATATAGATTTAATATTTATATTTTAAAATCTTTTTGGAAATAATATACTATACATACATTTCTTTGACTTTTTTCTTTCTCCATATGTATAGCTAATGTGCATATTTAATATATTTATTATTTTTAATGACTGCATGATATTGATTTTATTGGTGTATCATAATTTACTGTATCGAGGTGGCAGTCTAGAAATTGCTGAACAGGAAGTTGAGGCTAATGAGGTCTAAAGGAGTGGCAGAGTAGGGAAGAGTGGAGGGTCTGGATTATAGTCAAGTAGGGAGATTGCATTCCTTTGGCTGTCTTGGTGAGATTAAACCCGCCCCCCAACCCCCGCCCTGTGGTTACTTGATGCTGTTGTGCAGGTACAGCTCTCCAGTGGATGGCAATGGGCCAGAGCATCCCTGTGATATATGCATGGGGGCTGTTCCTCCTCAGCAGCCGCCATAGCCCGGTCACTGGTACATGGCTCTGCCTAGAATGATCAGTGCCCTTTGTGTTTGGCATAACGATTCTTAATGTTTTGAGGAGTAGAGACGCCCTAGAAAATTCAATAAGTTATGGACGCTCTTCTCAGAAAGCTTACAATTAATTTTCTCAAAAAAAAAAAGTTCAGATACATATCCCTGAATAATTCCCAGAACACTGCATCTCAAACTTTATGTGCGTGCTCATTCCCTGAGGATCTTGTTAAAATGCAAGTTCTGACTCCTAGGTCCAGGTGGGGCTGGCGAGTCTGCATTTCTAATCAGCTCCTATAGATTTTGGCTGTTGTAGACTCTGTGGTCATAGGACCAGTCTTGAGAAGCAGATTAGAAATAACAAATGAAGAATTAATATCTAATAGGGTCTATTAGTCTTCAAATGTAATCCTGTAAGTTTCAGTTGGCCTCTGATAAGGTAGTCACTGAACCAGTAATGTTAGTTGGTATCTATCAATTCTTACTCATGGTGACCTCATGTGTTTGGAGTAGAACTGTTCCCATTAGGTTTTCAAGGCTGTGGCTTTTCGGTTGCAGATCACTAGGCCTGTGTTCTGAGGTGCCTCTGGGTGGGTTTAAACCACCAGCCTTTCATCTAGTAGTCAAGCGTTTAACCATTAAGTCCCTTACTAAATCAGAATATGCATAGGCTAACACCTCTTTCTGTCCTTGACAGGCTGTTGTTTGTAACAAGAGGTAAAGCTCTAAAATGCCTTACAACTTCTATTTAATACCGTGTAATGGTAGAGAGGAAACCCTGGTGGCATAGCGGTTAAGAGCTACATTTGCTAACCAAAATGTCGGCAGTTCAAATCTACCAGGCACTCCTTGGAAACTCTGTGGGGCAGTTCTACTCTGTCCTGTAGGGTTGCTATAGTTGGAATCAACTCGACAGTAGTGGGTTTGGTTTTTGGGTTAATGGCAGAGAAGGAGCCCTGGTGGCACAGTAGTTATTAAGAGCTATGACAGCTAATCAAAAGGTCAGCAGTATGAATCCACCAGCTGCTCTTTGGAAACCCTATGGGACAGTTCCACTCTGTCCTATCTGGTCGCTATTGAGTCGTAATCAACTGGATAGCAATGAGTTTGTGTTTTGTTTTTTTTTATAGTAGAGAAAAATGTGGTAGGCAGTCTGCTCCCGTAAAAATTACAGCCTTGGAAACCCTATGGGGCAGCTCTGCTCTGTCCTATAGGGTTGCTATGAGTCACAGTCATCTCAGCGGCAATGGGTTTATAGTACGCTCTGATTGTAAATGAAGATTTCAGTTAATTAAAATGGCCCACCTTTTATTTTTTCCTATATAAAACTAAGAGGTACTCTTGAGTGTCAAAAATTAATGAAACTCAAAATTTTACAAATCAGTTTGGTTTTATGAGAGGAAAAGAAAAAGAAAGACGCTGTTTTTAACAGAGTCCCCCCACCCCACACACACACCTTTTTTTTTTTAAATGATGAGGTTCAGTTACTGTGCTTAGGCTGTGAAGCGTTCAGAACTGGTTGAGGTATGTAAGTCTTTTTTCTGGTAGAGTCAGTTACCCCAGATTGTTGTGGTTCTTAAGGTTTTCAGTTGTTTGTTTTTTCATTATTAGCAGCCCTGTCCCTTTCTAATCTGATATTAGTTTGAAAATCTAATCACCAACCTTATTAGAGTTATAAGTAAGAATAAATAGGTTTTGAGGAAGAAGGGGCTCAAGAATGCTCACTAAATGTAGTTAAGTTCCTGATTGATAAAGTACCCATGCATGAAGTTACTAGGGAAGACATTTTAAGAGAGATGTTAAGACTTCTCTCACTAGGGAATTTAAGTCAGAGACGTATAGAACTTGTCCTTTACAAAAATCATGAATAAGCAGTAAAAGCAGAGAGGTACAATGAAAAATTGCAATAAGCTACATTTGCTACATTTGGGCATCATCTGACTTCATATACATCTGTGGTCCTATAAGATTTTGTTTTATTTTTCTTTTTAAGAAAAAGAAGCTCTCCTTTTGTGTATTATTTCCCCAAACCTCCAGAGTGAATGAGCAGCGGGGCTCCAGGGTGCATCCCAATCCCAGCAGCGCCACCTCCACCTTCCTCTCTGTCTTCATTCACACCTGGCACAGGGCAGCGCCTGTGGCAGCTGGTCCGCTCCTGTCATGTGTGCTGGTGGGAGCCCCAGCTGGCTCCGGGCACTCTTGGGCTCCAGGCATCAGTGGCAATGGCAGTGGCTGCACATGATCAAGAAGCAGCTACACCAACAGGATGGGGGCAACCAGGGCCTCCACCACCAGCCACACTCCTGACACCTGCACACCTGGTTCCCACAGCCACCTGGCTGGCCTCTCATGTGCCCCCACCCTGTGCCCGTACTGGCCTTACGTAGCCAGTGAATACAGCTCTCAGGCTTTGTCCAGCATAAAGTTTTAATACAGTCATGCATCACTTAATGTCCATGATACATTCTGTGAAATAGGACGTTCTGTGATTTGGACATTGTACGAGGACCATATAATATACAGTCTGTCTTTCAGTCAAATTTGTATGTAAGTGAGAACACTTAAGTACGGCTCGTATCCAACGTCAGTCAGATGTTTGTCTTAGTGTATAGCGTACCTTTCTATGCATAAGAAACCATTAAATACTTCTAGATATACTAAAACATTTTTAACACAATCTTACAGTAATAATAATGTTTTCATGCATGTCACAAAGCACCCGTTTGTTAATTGTGAACCATTGTATTACGTACCTTGAATTTTTAACACAATAGGCTTTACAGGGGTTGGTTTGTAACTACATGGGTGACATTCATAACCCACAGACAGCAGAAAGTACAGTACATACATAAGCCAGCAACATAGGCGTTTATTAAGACTATCAA
Organism: Trichechus manatus latirostris; assembly: GCF_000243295.1. Lineage (NCBI taxonomy): Eukaryota > Metazoa > Chordata > Mammalia > Sirenia > Trichechidae > Trichechus > Trichechus manatus. Next base: position 1,599,235 of record NW_004444056.1, on the reverse strand, counting down.
GGCATATGTATTATAGGTTATATACTGTATCATTGTACACCTTGTAGCACAATAGCTTTGTATGCAAGAGACATGAGATACACGTGACCTTATGTGATTTGGATGCTGTGTGAACACGGGATTGGATGCTGCTGCCTATGAGTCGAAGCATACATGGTTATACAGAAAACTTTATTTGTAAGTAGAGAAAGTTCACATTAAAGTAACGGTATAAATACAGTAGTGTACATACATAATCAGTAAGATAGGTGTTTATATGACTATTAAGACATGTATTATGTGTTATATATGTACTATACTGTTATATACCTTATAGGGCAGTCGCTTGCTATACAGGAGACGTGAGATATACGTGTTATGTGCGGAAGCTGTTGCGTTTGCTACATCTGGTTACATCCACTACATCCTGTTCTTCGATCAGGATGTCCGAACTCTATTATAACCTTATGGGACCACAGATGTATATGCAGTTGCATGTTGCGCAAATGGATGTTATGCTGCACGTGGCTGTATTTACAGGGATTGATTTGTAACTACAGGTTACACACCGTCCAAATTGCATAACACCCTATTTCACAGAACGTATTGTGAACATTAAGGGATATATGACTGTATTTGAATGTGAAATTCTCATCTTTTTAGCTTTAAAATTTTTAGGTTTTACCTGTTTTCCTGAAAGGGAAGATGAGGTTATTTTAAGAGAAGTGCTTTCTGCAATTATGTGATTATAAATAAGAAAATTTCTGCCTACTTTGAGATTTTTTTCAGATTATTAATGAGTTTTTAGTACCATCAGAAGATCCAAGATTTTCTTGTTTACTTTTGGAAACATTGTCTGCCATTACAAAATGTTATATTGTAGTTGAAAAATAATAGTGAAGTGTATAGTTTGCATACGTACTTTGCAATAATTTAAGTACCATATACCACTACTAATCATATATAAAAATTAACTTGGATGGATCAGTGACTTAAACTCAGTGCTAAAATTGTAATACTCTTAGTAAATTGTCACAATCTTGTTTTAGGCAATGCTTTCTTAGATACGACACCAAAACCTCAAGCGGTAAAAAATTGGATTTCATTAAAATTAAAAGCATTTGTCCTTCAGCGAATACCATCAAGAAAATAAAAAGACATCCCATAGCATGGGAGACAACATTTGCAAATCATAAATTGGATAAGGGACTTGCATCCAGAATATATAAAGAACTCTTAGAACTCAGCAATAAAAAGACAAATAACCCAATTTTTTAAATGGGCAAAAGATTTGAATAGACATTTCTTCAGAGAAGATATGCAAATGGATTGTAAGCACATGAAAAGATGCTCAACACCATTAGTCATTAGGGAAATGCAAATCAAAACACTGACATTGAGTTTATGTTAATGAATAGCGAGAGTGGTTGTACAACTTGAAGTGTGTAATCAGTGTCACTGAATGGTAAATGTAGAAGTTGTTGAGATGGCATTTTTTTATATACATATATGTTCACCACAATTAAAAAAAATAAACATTGAGATACAATTTCACACCCATTAGGGAAGAAAAAAGAAAAATAACAAGTGTTTGTTTAGGTTGTGAAGAAACTGGAACCCCCATACACTATTGGAGGAATGTAAAATGCTGCAGACACTGTGGAAAACATTTTGGCAGTTTCTCAAAAAGTTAAACACAGAGTTTTCACGTGACCCAGGAACTCCACTCCTAGGTATATTCCCAAGAGAAATGAAAACATACACCCACAGGAAAACCTGTACATGACTGTTCATAGCGGTGTTAGTCCTAATAGCCAGAATGTGGAAACAACCCATATGTCCATCAGCTGATGAGTAGATAATACGTGATGATATATCCATAGTATGGAATCTTTTTCAGCCGTAAAAAGTAATGAAGTATGAATACATGTTACAACATGGATGAGCCTCAAAAACATTATGGTTTAAGTCACAAATGACCCTATATGATTCCATTTATATGAAATGTCCAGAATAGGCAAATCCATGAGGGCACAAAGTAGATTAGTGTTGCCAGGGATTAGGAAGGGGGGGACTGAGGAGTGACTGCTAGTGTGTAATGGGTTTTTATGGGGGTGGGTAGGTAATGATAGTGGTGATGGTTGTACAACCTTGTGAATATACTAAAAACCACTGAATTGTACACTTTAAAAAGAAAAACCTTATGGTGTGTAAATTGTATCTCAGTAAGGCTGTAATGTTTTTAAAAGTACTATGTAGTATCATGGGTAGTGATATGTACTGTTATTCCTAGACATCTCTCTTGAGAATAATGCTTTCCATTTCTCTTGCAGCAACAAAATGATTCAGCAAGTTCCAGAAAATATCAATTTTCCTGCTGAAGAGGAGAAAATCTTGCAATTTTGGTCTGAATTTAATTGTTTTCAGGAATGCTTAAAGCAGTCAAAACACAGACCAAGGTATGTGAATTTCTTTGGTAAAGGTATTTTTCTGTGCATCTTTGTATTCCCAGAGTCTCTTAGCTCTCTACATAGTGGGTACCCAGCAGTGTATGTTGAGTGAATGGGTTCTTAATTATTAGGGTAGATTCTGTTTCTTTAAAAGGTCTTTATAGTAGACTAGAGTTTGTATATCACCCTCCTCCTTTCCACTTTTACTATCATCACTTCCCGCATTTAGGTCCATATTACATATCTAGACTACTAACAGCCTCTCTTGGGGTACCTCCTGCCTCTGTTCAGTCACCAAAAGACCAGTCTTTTAATCGCTGTTTTTTCATGTTTTTCCTTTGCTCAAAAAGTTTATGAAATAGGTATTCGTCACTCTGTTTTACTGATAAGATAACTCAGGATCACAATGAGTAACTTGCCTTATGTCATGAAACTAATAAGTGAAGGATGGAGAGTTGAATAGAGCTCTCTCCAGCTCCACCATAACTGTAGCCTTTCTGAAAGAAGAACCTTTAGAAATATCTAACCCAATGTCTTTTTTGCTGGTCTTGCTGCTCTTCTTCTCCCCAAAGAGTCCACTGTGACAGGAGCGATGTATAGAAAAATATTTTCCTAAATTTTTGCAGTCTGTTTTAAAGTGACTTAATGTGTTTTTATTGCCTCTGTTAGATTTGCCTTCTATGATGGGCCTCCTTTTGCAACTGGACTGCCTCACTATGGGCATATACTTGCAGGGACAATTAAAGACATAGTTACAAGATATGCTCATCAGAGTGGATTTCATGTTGACAGAAGATTTGGATGGGATTGTCATGGCTTACCTGTGGTATGTTTGAGCCTCCAGCCTTACAGAGTTCTATTTTTTTTTTAAGCATTCGATTTTATCATATGTTAAAGTATGATAGATTTTGACTATATATCACTTTTCTTCTAATTGATTTCTATAATAATATCATTGAGACATCATTTTCTGAGAGCTAACTTTTTAAGGTTGTTTTAATGTCTAGAATTGTTCAGTTGCAGTTGTTTCATTGGACAGGGTGTTAACAGTTTTATCACAAATTTTCAGGAATATGAAATTGATAAGACACTGGGAATCAGAGGACCAGAGGACGTGGCCAAGATGGGAGTTGCAGAGTATAATAGTCAATGTCGAGCAATTGTGATGAGATATTCTACTGAGTGGAGGGTATGTTGGGTTATTTTCAGTAGAATAAATTAAAACTTCAGTTTTTAAATGGAAGTTGAAATGGTTTATGATCCTTTTTGCCTTTATGAGATGCTCCGGAAAGTGAGGCTGTGTGAGGTGGTGACACAAGGGGGCTGACCCTCCTCTCTGCAGTGTGTATACCTAAGAAAGGGTCTTTGACTTTCCCCTCCAACCCTGTTAACTTAAATTGTTAGCTTTAACTGAACCCTCTCTTTTTCTGATTTCTGTGTGCTCAGTTGGTCTTCTGTATTTAATGTCCTACCTATCCACAGTATATGACAGGAGCCAGGCTGCCCTAGCAAATAGCTTAACTTGAATGTTTCAGTATAAAAATACAGATGGTAAAAAAAATAATTTCCGTCTGGACCCATTCTTGTTATATTAATTTGACTCCCGTGTTGTCCCTAGCTTCTCTCAGCTTGATCTCCCATAAGTTGGTACCTTTAGAGTAGCAAGTGCTGGCAGATCTCCAGCCCTCTCTTGTTCTCATGGGCATAAAAACAAAGATCCTCATCTCCACCTTTCTTCCCTGGCTCTCAGATTCTTCCTATCTGGTTAGATTAGTCTGTCTATATGACTTAAAAAGATGCCTGACTTTTATTTTTTTTTATCTCCTCCACCTTATCACTTTGACCTCTCAAACCTATTCTTCTGCCAGAATTCCCTGTTCTTCCAATGATTCATTCTTCCATTCTTCAAACAGTGGTCTCCATGATCAAATCAGACACCAAATCCTCGTAAATCTTTCTTAATGTCTCTGTCTAGTCATTTCTTTTTAGTCCTACAACCTTTCCCTAGCTTCTCACTCACTATTGTCTTGATTTGTATAACAAACTCTTAATTGGTCTCTTCTGCATACTCTTTCCACTTAGGCTGCTAAATTAATCTCTCTCAAAAGCCTGTGTTCATTGTGCTCTTCCCTTGCTCAAAACTCTTGAGTAGCTTCTCTTCATTGGGGGATAAAATGATTTCAGTATGAAAATCAAAACCCCTCAATTTTCTCCCAACCTAACCTTCTTTCCTGATTGCCAGTAGGGAAAAGTACTGATAAGTATAACATAGATAGAAGTCTTTTTTTTTTTTTTTTTTTAAGTTTTCATTTTGAAGTAATTTGAGACTAAAAACTACAAAAATAGTGCAAAGAGTTCACCCACCTTTCTGAAATGTTAACATCCTCACTAACAGTAGTGTAATTATTAAAGCAGAAATTAACATTGATTCAATACTAAAGACCTTATTGAAATTTCACCAGTTGTCCTACTCATTTTTATTTCTCATCCAGGTTCCAGTCCAGGATCATGTATTACATTTCATTGTCATGTCTCCTTAGTCTCTTCCAATCTGGAACATTCCCTCAGTCTTTCTTTGTCTTTCATATCCTTCATTTTTGAAGAGTGTGAACCAGTTATTTTGTAGAATGTTCCTCAATGTCTGATGTTTCCTCATGGTTCAAGTTACACATATTCAGCAAGAATGCCTCAGAAGTGATGTTGTACCCTTCGCAGTGTATCATATCCGGAGACATGTTGATATGTCTGGTGATGTTAAGTTTGTTGGGCAAAGAAGGTGCCTATTGGATTTCTCCATTGTAAAATTACGATTTTTCCCTTTTTAGTTAATAAGTATTCTGTGGGGAGATTCTTTGCAATATCCTGTTTTTCATCATTTTTTCACTCAATAATGTTAGCGTCCATTGATGACTCTTGCCAGCAGCGATTAACCTGTGGTGTTTGCTGAATGGTGATTTTGGTAGAAGACTTTCGTAGAAGAATATTTATACTTGTAAATAGCATTATTTGCATGTAGAACAAATGACAAGAAAACTTGTTCTTAACTTTACGTAGTGTGCTGTTTTCAAAATAGATTCACTTGAACCATTGATTATTCTGTTTTCCTAAAATCATATGTGGTGTACAATAACAAATATTGTTGTCTAATAATACTGTAATATTTGTATTTTTTAAGTCTGTTGTAACCAGACTTGGCCGGTGGATTGACTTTGACAATGACTACAAAACTATGTACCCGCAATTCATGGAATCTGTCTGGTAGGTTTATTTGAAATTGTAAATATGATGAGTATTTTGTTGTATGGTGAGTAGAGAGGTGCTCTAACATGAAACAGCTTGTTTTCAGGTCCACAGTTATTTATCTGAAGTCTTTGGGGCCAGGTATGGTTTTGAATTCAGAAATTTTTGGATTCTAGAGAGGTAAATAGGGTATGCATATATTCTGTAGTATGTAGTAGCCCCATGAGTAGCAAACCTGTAATCAAATACATAAGTATTTCTGTATCAGAACATGTAAATATTCACACTGAGAATAAGTAAAGTATATAAATGAACTGATATCAGTTAAAAAATTGTTTTGTCAAATTGTTTGTACCAAACTTAGGTAAAATTAGTTTTCAGAAGTGTTGTTTTTTTTTTTTAATTAAATGTAAGAGATTATACAATTTAATACTGAGACATTGTATAGTGCAGTCACTGTTTCACAACAGTTTCAAAATGAAATTTTATTTTTTTACTATCATAAGACAACTGTAACAATACTCATCTTGATAGCTGGTTTAGTTTGGGCCTTCTACAATATTCTGAAAATTATTATTTATAATTATTGAGCTAACAGATACTATTAATATAGTTACAAAATGCATTATGTACATAATTCAGCCAGCTTTAAGGACGTTCTACTTTTATTATATCATGCATAAAAATACAGGTGAGTTGCAATGCTGTGTTGTAAGTTGCACTTTTTGTCATGTAATTGTTGAAAACTCTTGTTTCTTGTTAGGTGGGTTTTCAAACAACTCTATGATAAAGGCCTTGTTTATAGGGGTGTGAAAGTTATGCCCTTCTCCACAGCATGCAGTACTCCACTTTCCAACTTTGAATCTCACCAAAATTACAAGGTATGTGAGATGCTGAGATACCATTTGATATTAAGTTATGGATGTGATTTTGGTTAGTATTCCCAAGTGGTCCCTGGTGTGGAAGTTTCACCTGTCTTAGTTCAGCCACTTCTTATCTAGGGCTGATAATGTTGCCAGCCACTGTACCTAGGCTCTGTTAAGATAGAAAAATGATGGATTTTTATTCCCCTGGGATTTATGAATGTTGTTTTTTAGTGCGATAGGTTTTGCTTGTTTTAACCATATTTTTGTGCCTCTCTCTTTGGTTAACAAGTCCAACTCTGTCATATTTCCTTCTAATCACTGATGATTTTATGCCTTATCTGTTATCTTAAACCTCATTTGTTTGTTAAAGGTATTAGGAAGAAAATTTAATTTGGGAATGGTGGACAATATTATGATCTTTTCACTGATGAAGTGGAATAACTTGCTGTCATTAGTATGACAGAGGAGTTTAGAGGTGTCTAATGTATACGAAGTACATTGCTTTAACTATCTAAATAGATGGTAGCAGGGAGTGAGTTTTCTGTTCTTACATGTTTGAGAATTTATCTAACCCTCTTTGCTTTTAAAGGATATTGACTTGGATGGAATTCTAGTTTCATGGCTCAGAGTCAACCATTATATTAGTAAAACTTCCGTTCTAAGGCACTTTTCATTTATAGAATGCTTTCACATACGCCATTTGATCTTTGCAAATCTTTGTGAGATTGTTATTGTTGTTAGGTGCTGTGGAGTTGGTTCCAACTCACAGTGACCCTGTGTACAACAGAACAAAATACTGCCCAGTCCTGCAGCATCCTCACAATCATTGTTATGCTTGAGCCCATCGTTACAGCCACTGTGTCAGTCCATCTCATTGAAGGTCTTCCTCTTTTTCACTGACTCTCTCCTTTATTTACCAGGCATGATGTCTTTCTCCAGGGACTGGTCCCTCCTGATAGCGTGTCCAAAGTACATAAGACAAAATCTTGCCATCCTCCCTTTTAAGAACATCCTGGCTGTAGTTCTTCCAAGATGGATTTGTTCGTTCTTCTGGCAGTCCATGGTATATTCAGTATTCTTCACCAACACCATAATTCAAAGGTGTCAGTTCTTCTTCAGTCTTCCTTATTCATTGTCCTGCTTTTGAATGCATATGAGGCATTTAAAATTACCATGCTTGAGTCAGGCGTACTTTAGTCCTCAAAGTGGCGTCTTTCCTTTTTGACCCTTTAAAGAGGTCTTTTGCAACAGATTTGCCTAATGCAATACATCGTTTGATTTCTCGACTGCTGTTTCCATGGGCGTTGATTGTGTATCCAAGTAAAATGAAATCCTTGACAACTTCAGTCTTTTCTCTGCTTATGTTAATGTTGCTTATTGGTCCAGTTGTGAGGATTTTTCTTTTCTTTATGTTGAGGTATAATCGATACTGAAGTCTGTAATCTTTGATCTTCATCAGTAAGTGCTTCAAGTCCTCTTCGCTTTAGCAAGCAAGATTGTGTCATCTGCATATCCCAAGTTGTTAATGAGTCTTTCTCCAGTCCTGATGCTGCATTCTTCTTCATATAGTCTAGTTTTTTGCATTATTTGCCCAGTATACAGATTGAATAAATGTGGTGAAAGGATACAACTCTGATGAACACCTTTCCTAGTTTTAAACTCCACAGTATCCCCTTGTTCTGTTTGAGTGACTGCCTCTTGGTCTGTGTACAGGTTGCTCATGAGCACAGTTAACTGTTCTGAATTCCCATTCTTTGTAATGTTATCCATAGTTTGTTATGATTCACACAGTCGATTGCCTTTGAATAGTCAATAAAACACAGGTAAACATCTTTCTGGTATTCTCTGCTTTCAGCCAGGATCCATCTGACATCAACAGTTATGTCTCGTGTTCCATGTCCTCGTCTGAATCCGACTTGAATTTCTGGCTGTTCTGTGTCGTACTGCTGCAACTGTTTTTGAATTATCTTCAGCAAAATTGCATTTACATGTGACGTTAATGATGTTGTTCAGTTGTAACACCTTTCTTTGGAATGCGCACAAATATGGATCTTTTCAGTCAGTTGGCCGGGTAGCTCGTCCCCATTAACATAAATTTACTGCCCACTAAGGTTCTTATCTCATCTTTTGAGTTGCTGCTATCAATTTGATCCCATATATATAGTCTTGAAAGAGCACACAACACTCAAGGCAGACATTCTTTACTAGTTAAGCTGTTTGGTTTTAAGAAGACTTTGGGGGATATTTTTGGTTTTAGGTTTAAAGATTATCTCAGGGCATTAGTTTCAGAGGTTTATCCAACCTTCATAGCTCCAGAAAGTCTGGAGTCCATGAGAATTTGAAATTCTGTTCTGCATTTCCCTTTTGATCAGGAATCTACTATGGAATCTTTGATCAAAACATTTAGTAATGGTACGCAGGCACCATTGCGTTCTTCTGACCTCATGGCAAAGGAGGCAGTTGTTCATGGAGGCAATTTGCCACGCGTTCCATATCCTCTTATTCCTCACTTTCCTTCTTCCTCTCTTGTTTGAAGTGAATAGAGACCAGTTGTTGTACCTTGGATGGCCGCTTGCATGCTTTTAAGACCTCAGGTACTGCGTATCAAACTAGGAGGTAGAACAGAAGCACTCAACATGTTGTTAGGCCAGTTAACTGGGACTTGCCATGAAACCATGACCCTAAACAAGAAACCAACTCCCATAGGGTTTTTGGTTGTACATAAGCAGCCTCAGCAGCTACTATTTTTTTTTTTGGTTGTTGTTGTAAGTGTGTCTATTACACAAGTTTTGCCAGTTCAACTTTTTACAGTTGTGCAACTTATTGACAACACTTACCATAATCTCTCCCACTCCTGGTAGTCACTAATAAACTTTGTTCTCTATACATTTACCTTTTCTTGTCTTTTTATATAACTGAGGCCGTACAATGTTTGTCCTTTTGTAATTGATGTATTTCTCTCAGCATAATGTCCTTCAGCTCCTTGCATGTTGTATTTACCGTAGGTTCTTGATCATATGCTACCTCCTGATATAGCTGAACGTCAACAGATTCTTTTTGGTACAGTAACTCTGTGTGTGCCTTCCATCGTCTTTTGATGCTTCCTGCATCATTCAATATATTGCCCATAGAATCCTTCAGTATTGCGACTTGAGCCTTGAATTTTTTTTTTCTCCTGGGATTCAGACCCAGAACTTCCAAGTGACTCTTTATGTGTGTGTGTATCTTAGGTGAAAGTTTACAGTGCAAATTTGTTTTTCATTTGAAAATTTTATATATAAATTGTTTTGTGACATTAGTTGCAATCCCTGCAATGTGTCCGCACTCTCCCCCTTTCCACCCTGGGTTCTCCATGTTCATTCGTCCAGTTTTCCTGTTTCTTTCTGCCTTCCTGTCTTTGCTTTCAGGCAGACGTTGCCCATTTGGTCTCATATGCTTGATTGAACTAAGAAGCGCAATCCTCATATGTGTTAATATTTGTTGTATAGGCCTGTCTAATCTTTGGCTGAAAGGTGGGCTTTCATAGTGGCTTCAGTTCTGAATTAGCTGGGTGTCCAGGGGCCATAATCTAGAGGGTTCCTCCAGTGAGTGTCAGACCAGTACCTCTGGTCTTTTTTTGTGAATTTGAATTCTGTTCTACATTTTTCTCCCTGTCTGTCTGGCATCCTCTATTGTGATTCTTGTCAGCGGTAGGTGGTGATAGCTAGACATCATCTAGTTCTTCTGGGCTCAGGCTGGTGGAGGCTTTGGTTCATGTGGTCCATTAGCCCTTTGGACTAATATTTTCCTTGTATCTTTGGTTTTCTTCAATTTCCTTTGCTCCGAAGGTGATGGGAACACTAGATGTATCTTAGATGGTGCTCACAAACTGTTAAGACCCAAGACGCTACTCCAAAGTAGGATATAGAACATTTTCTTTATGGACTATGTTATGCTAATTGACCTAGATGTCTCCTGAGACTATGGTCCCCAGCCCTCAGTCCTTCAAGGTGTTTGAATGTGTCTAGTAAGCTTCTATGACTTTGCCTTGGTCAAGTTATGATGACTTCGTCTATATTGTGTGTTGTCTTTCCCTCCACCAGAGTTAGTGGTTAAGAGCTACAGCTGCTAACCAAAAGGTTGGCAGTTTGAATCCACCAGCTGCTCCTTGGAAACCCTATGGAGTAGTTCTACTCTGTCCTGTAGGGTCACTATGAGTCAGATTCGACTCAATGGCAACTGTTTCGGTTGGGTTTTTGGTTTACTGTCAGGTTAGTGATTTCCCGTCCCCACCACTCCCCTGTTTCATAACCATCAAATTTTTTTTTTTTTTTTTCCTGTATGTAAACCTTTTCTTGGGTGTTTATAATAATGGTCTCATACAATACTTGTCCTGTTATGACTGACTTATTTCACTCAGCATAAGGCCATCCAGATTCATCCATGTTGTGAAATTTTTCACAGATTCATCTCAAGCTTTGAATTTTTTCTTCAGTTCTTTGAGCTTGAGAAATGCCAAGCTTGTTCTTCCCTTTTGGTTTTCTAAGTCCAGGTCTTTGCACATTTTATTATAATACTTTACTTTGTCCTCTTGAGCTGTCCTTTGAAATCTTCTGTTCAGCTCTTTTACTTCATCATTTCTTCTATTTGCTTTAGCTACTCTATGTTCAAGAGCTAGTTTCAGAGTCTCTTCTGACATCTATTTTGGTCTTTTGTTTCTTTCCTATCTCTTAATGACTTTTTGCTTTCTTTATGTATGATGTCCTTTATGTCATCCCACAACTCGTCTGGACTTCGGTCACTAGTGTTCAGTGTGTCAAATCCATTCTTGAGTTGGTCTCTAAATTCAAGTAGTATATACTTAAGGTTGTACTTTGGCTCTTGTGGACTTGTTTTAATTTTCTTCAGCTTTAGCTTGAACTTGCATATGAGCAGTTGATGGTCTATTCTTCAGACGGCCCCTGGCCTTGTTCAGACTAATGGTATTGGATATTTTCCATCCTCTCTTTCCACAGTTGTAGTCAATTTGATTCCTGTGTTTTCCATCTGACGAGGTTCATGTGTAAAGTTGCCATTTATGTTGTTGAAAAAAGGTATTTGCAATGAGTAAGTTGTTGGTCTTGCAAAATTCTATCATGCAATCTCCGACGTCATTTCTGTCACCAAGGACATATTTTCCAACTATTGATCCTTCTTTGTTTCCAACCTTTGCATTCTAATCACCAGTAATTGTCAGTGCATCATGATTACATATGTGATCAATTTCAGACTGCAGCAGTTGTAACAATTTTCAGTCTCTTCGTCTTTGGCATTAGTGGTTACTGCATGAATTTGAACAATAGTCTTTTTAACTGGTCTTCCTTATAGGCATATGGACATTATCCTATCTCTGAGAGCGTTGTACTTCAGGATAGCTCTTGAAATGTTCTTTTTTGATGACAAATACAGCACTGTTCCTCTTTAATTTGTCATTCCTGGCATAGTAGACTACATGATTGTCCAAATCACAGTGGCCAATACCAGTCCATTTCAGCTGACTAATGCCTAGGACATTGATCTTCAAGCGTTCCATTTCATTTTTGACAACTTCTGGTTTTCCTAGATTTATATTTTGTATATTCCACGTTCTGATTACTAATGGATGTGGGTATGATGATGATTCCTGTTGTTTTCTAAATACCATCTGTGATATTGCATATTGTATTGTATTTTTGTAATGGAAGATTACAAGCACAGAACAATAAAGAGAATAATATACTAAGCACTTGGGTAACCAGACCTAGCTTTGCCAAATCTTAATATATTGCTATATTTGCTTACTTAAAAAAAAAAACAAAAAACTTTAATATGGATAATTTCAGGCATATACAAAAGTAACTCTCATGTGTCCATCACGCAGCCCCAACAACTATTAACCTATGACCAATCCCATCCTATCCACACATCCCTGTTCACTTCTCCTCATCCTTTATTTTGAAGCAAACTTCAGACATCATACTATATTATGAAAAATAATCCAGTGTATGTTTCTAATGGATAAGAAATCTTTATCCTTTTTTTAAAACAATTCCACAATACTATTATCATGTCTAAAAAATAGTTATCGTCACTCATTCTTAATATCCTTGTAGTCATTCTTCATATATTTATGCAATGAATTTAGCCAACTGTGCAGTTAGAGGATACAGAACCTGTGAGACTGCCTCACTTTTGGCACCATTTACAAGTTCAGGGGTTCCCAAAACCACCTTCAGGCTTGATAATTCATTAGGAGGACCCATAGAACTCATTGAAAGCTGTTACGATCATGGCTTATCACAGGGAAAGGATACAGGTTAAAATTAGCTGAAGGAAGAGATGCATAGGGCCGAGTCTGGCAGGGGTCCAAATGCAGAGCTTCTGGTCATCCTCTACCCTTCGAATCAGGGCCGGTGTTACCTCCTTCCAGCCATGATGTATGACAACACACACATGCATGCACACACACACACACACTATTGCCAACCAGGGAAGCTCACCCAAACCTCTGATGTCTAGAGTTTTTATTGGGTCTCAATCAACATACTGTCGGCAGGACTCATCTTTAGTGTCCAGTTCCTCCCTAGGTCAGAAATGATATCATGTGGCCCACAGACCCCCTTCTAAATAGCATTCTTAGACTGTTTGTTGGCCAAAGTCTCCAAGCAAACAGAGACACTCCCATTAAGCAGGACAGTCTAGGGGCCTAGAGGTTACCTCCCTGTAGCCGGTCTCTTTGGGTGAGGCTAATTCTTCACTGCACGCCTTCTGTTAATACTCTGTAATTGTTTTAGTCCGGATTATCATCAGTGTTCACATTTCTGATTGACTCATAAATACACCTTCTTCTTTCTTGGGCTTCCTTTTAGTTTTGTTATGGGGTTTTTGTTTGTTTGTTTGTTCATTGTTTTGAATCGGGATCTAAGGAAGGCATGCGCATGCTGATAATTGTCTTTTAGATCTATTTTAACCTGTAGCTCTCCATTTCTTTCACTCTCTTTTATTCTTCTTGCAATTCATTGTTTAGGAAACTGTTTTTGTCTTGTAATTTTTCCCACAGTCTCAATTTTACTGATTACATCCCCATGGTCTGAGTGAATGTTTTCTCTGTCCTCTGTATTTTCTGTAAATTGGTACTTTTTTTTTGTTTTTCTTCAGCATGTACATCATTAAGAGAGGTCACTATTTTTGGTTCTTTTTGGGGAGGGAGTGGGCAAAATTTATATACAATTATATCATAGGTGTATCATTTAATGTGTTCCAGTAAAAAGCATCTATTTATATATTTTTTTAATACATCAGATATTACAGGTAACAGTTGGCCTGATTTTGTTCTTTGTACAAATGGAAACATCCAGCATATATTCTTTGTATCTGCCTTCTCTCACTTAACCTTAAATTTGCGAGGATTATCTATGTTGTGTGTAGTTGTAGATCTTTTCTTCTAATTTCTGTATAGGTTGAATATACAACAACTTATTTATTTCTGGTACCTTTCTCTTTTCCATTCCCTTCCTCACGTCCTGAATGGTGACCACTATGTTGAATTTGTTATCTTTCCCATGCATATTTTTATGCTTTTACCATGTACTTAGGAGCCCTGGTGGTACAGTGATTAAGCATTTGGCTGCTAACGGAAAGGTGGCAGTTCAGACCCACCAGCCACTCCATGGGAAAAAGATGTGGCAGCCTGCTTCCGTAAAGATTTATAGCCTTGGAAACCCTGTGGGATAGTTCTGCTCTGTCACGTAGGGTCACTATGAGTCCGAATCAGCTTGACAGCAATGGGACTATGTATTTAAGTATCCATAAACAATATATAGCATTATTCTGTATGTTTTTAAACCACACAAACTGTATTGCCCCTTCTGCACCTTGCCTTTTATGCTAAGCATTGTATTTTAAATATGCTCCATATTAATACGTGTAGCTTTAAGTTTGATTATTTTAACTGCTGTATAGTGTTTTATATAAAATTTATAGTAACAGTGTTGGCTATGAACATTTTCAGTATGAATCTTCCAGTCGATTCTGACTCATGTTAGGCTCCCAAAATAATTTGTGAACTTCTAGAGTTTGCAAAAGTTATGCTCTTCTATAAAGAAATAACTACATTCTTACTAGAAAAGAGTTGATCAGTATGTAAGTAAAATAAGTTACAGAGAAAGTGCTTCCAACTGTTTCAAAAGGTAAACATTGCTACCAGCTTGTGATATATAAAAATAGATTTATTTTTTGATGTATTATTTTTTACTTTTTAAAAGTATTTGATGAATCATGAAGTTATATGGTCATTGTGGGAAATTTGGAAACCACAGAAAATATAAAGGAGAAAAGATTATAATCTCGATACCCAAAGGCAATCACTATTACTATTTCATATAGGTTTCCCTTTAGTAGTTTTTCTGTTTTTTGTTGTTGTTATTATATTCATTACTGTACCTACTAAAATTAATCTTTTTTTTTTTTTTTTTAACATCTTGGTACTCATTGCCTTATTCATTGTTGAGCTTTCCCATGCATATGAGGTGATTGAAAATACTATGGTTTGGGCCAGGCATACCTTAGTCCTCCAAATGACATTTTTACTTTTTAATACTTTAAAAAGGTCTTTTGCAGCAGACCCTCAATGAGAGATTGACATAGTGGCTGCAAAAATGGGCTCAAACATTGCAGTGATGGTGAGTATGGTGCAGGACCAGGCAGCGTTTCATTCGGTTGTGCATAGGGTCTCTGTGAGTTAGAACCAGCTTGAAGGCACCTAACAACAACAGCCTATTGCCTGGTTTAATGATGAGACAACAGTTTTTGACTCCTCCGTTGACCAGTGCTTTGCCTAAGGATTTCTTTTGTTGTTGGCTTTTAACTTTTGATTTAAGTATAATACACATACAGAAATGGGCACATACAAGAGCATAGCTCAATGATTTTTTTTTTATTTTTATTTTATATTTTATTGTACTTCAGGTGAAGGCTTACAGAACAAATAGTTTCTCATGAAGCAGTAGTACACATGTTGTTTTATGACATTGGTTAACAACCGCACAACATATTAACCCTCTAACTTCTCAACCTTTTTTTTTTTTGGTGAAAATACACATAGCCAAAGATACACCGTTTCAAAAATTTCTACATGCACAGTTCAGTGACATTGACTACGCTCTTCCAATTGTGCTGTTATTCTCACTTAA